>NW_004524675.1:8218216-8223381 GCF_000260255.1 Octodon degus | reverse complement strand
AAGTGTTTTTAAAAGTTTGGGAAAGGCTTATAAGAATGTGGGAAGAGTTTATAAAGCCTTAAAATATATATAAAATATATATAAATACTAAGTTATAACATCACTACTTCACTCATTTTCCTTTATGCAGGGTTGTCTGGAATGTAACCTCTGAAATAAGGGAGGGACCACAGCCTGTTGCACTTAGGTGTACATCAGATTCTGTTCCCATGCTTGGGAAATTTTCTGCTATTGTGTTGTAAAATCTTTTTATGTCATCTATGCTGACTCCTGCTTTCTCATGGACATCAGTCTTATATTGTTTTTCTTTGCATCATCTTGCAGCTGTTCAATTGTTATTTCTTGATCCCTTGTTATTTATAAAAGGTGTTTCCTTTCATGATCCCTAGCTATGATCCTGTCTTCAAGGTCTGAAAGTATATCTTCAATTTTATTGAAGAAGTTTTTGCCAGCTTTCAATGAATTTTTTTTTTTTTAGTGTATCTGGTACAGAGTCTTACTAAGCAGGTTGGACTTAGAGTGATTCTCCTGTTTTTAGCCTCCCCAGTGCTGGGATTACAGGCATGCACCATCATGCCCCATCTTGTTGGCCAGTTCAGCATGCCTGGGGGCAGGGCTGGTACAGAATGTGGTGCTGGGGATCGAATCCCTGGTTTCAGTGCTTGCCTAAGAAGGCGCTTAGTCCACTGAGCTATCTTACCAGTCCTTTGAATGGAATTTTTGATATCCTGGATACCTTGTTGAATCTGTTTCATATATTTTATTTCTTATATTGTTCATTCAATGTTTTCATCATTTCCTATGCTCATCTATTTTTTAAAAAAATCTATGTCTATTCTAGATTTGCTGAATATTTCCTTCATTATGTTTGTCATTTCTTTCTTTACCTGAAAAATTATTTCTGATCTGCTTTCCTGTGTAGCCTTATGTATTTGTTTCTTTAGTTGGTATCATTACATGAATTTCAAGTGTATGGCTATCATTTCTTTCTATCTTGATATCCTGGACTTTTTCTGTGTGGGCTGGAGGTCTGAGATTGAATTTTTCTTTTGTACCTTGTCATCTTCTATTTCAGAAAAATTTTATTTTATTTACTACGTTGATCCTTATAAGTTTTTGCAGTCAGTAGCTACATGTAGGATAAGTCTCTTCTTTAGGAGTGTTTTCTGTGTGTAGGAGGTTCTAGTTTTATGTCTGTCTCAAGATCCTCCTTTCCCAATTAATTAAGTATGAGATGTTGGTATTTGTTCGACTCTGTCTCCAGTCATTTGGTGCAAGACTACAGTGAGATTATTACCCAAAGCTTCCCAATACTGTTTCAAAATGGAAAATGATTGGCTACAAAAGATATGACATCTTAGCTAAAGTAATATAGTTAGCAATAACAATACCATAACGTGAAGTTTAGAAGCTTACAAACTGTGGTTATTATTATTAATTAATTTTTTGAGACAGGGTCTTGCTGTGCAGTTGAGGCTGACCTGGAGCTCACTTTGTAACCCAGACTATTCTCAAGCTCACAATGATCCTAGTGCATCATCCCTCCAAGTGCTGGGTTTACAGGTATGTGCCACCATGCCTGGCTCATGTGGAATCTATTAGTTGTGTACCTTAAAGCATAAGAGCAAAATCTATGGTGATATAACAGAATCATTTATAAAGTAGGAGATTGTATGCAAAATATTTCCCCTGGGTATAGTGATTTTGCTCTATGGTGAGGGAATTTAAGGCAGAAAGTGGATAAAACAAAGGTAACTCAAAAAGAAATAGAATCCGGGCTGGAGGGCAAAGGATGACCATTCAGCTTTGGAAAACTAGAAAAGAGGGCAGAAAAGAAAAGAAGAAAGGAAAAGAAAAATCAAGGTAAAAATAAATATTAAAGTATATTAGGAAAAGAAAAAGGGAAGTGAAATTGATGCCCCATCCATCTGCTTCTATTCTTTGGGTTTTGTCCAGAAGCACAACACCGATTCCCTTAACTTACCACCTGTTGACTCATATTGTTAATGTTGCTTCAAATTTTTCCACTTCACTAGTCCCACCTATACACTGTGTGGCTGGTGTTACCCTCGTTGCCTGGTCCCACCAATGTAGTGAGGAGGATCCCATCATCTGGATTCCTCTGCATTCTATTCATAGAGGCATTCGAAACACCCAACCTCATTCCTATGCACAAGGAAATAGAAGCAGTATCTTGGAGGAATATGGCTAAGTGCTTGAAGTACTTGCGGAACCAGAGTGTGTTACTAGAGCCAATTTTGAAAGCTATAACCTGCCAGCATTAGGTTTAATCAAGCTCACATTTTACTTTAGACCTGTTAGATTTTCTTTTTAAGTATTAATATTGAAGTTTTGATTTGTGAGATGAAGAATGACTATGATCTGTGTTGTTAGCCAGAGCCCAGAATGTTGATTCTAGGGTATCAATTATACTTGATGGTATCAATTACAGTATCTTTGAAAAAAATAGAAAATATAAGCAATAGTTTTGCTATATTTATGATGTATTTTATTATACTGACAAAAAACCCAGACTCAAGTTGATTTACCACAAAAGGAAATTTATTTACCTGTGTATCTAAAAAAATTGAGAATAATGCTGGCTGAACACAGAACTAGGTAAATCCTCAACTAATATTAGGCATCAGTGTCTTTCCTCTTAGTTTTCCTTTTCAAATTTTATTTCTCAGGTATACAAATAAGTTACTGATAACTGGTTAAGTCATCTTTACCGTTACTTAGGGCAGAGAACCCATTCCTTCTGTTCTTCAAGCCTTGGTTTCCTATGTTAATACCTTCACAAGTGGTATAAGGGAGGACTGGAATATATTGGCCTCTTAATGAATGTGCTTATCTATTACATAGCAGATCTGATACTATATCATGATAACTAAGTCATATAGTTGTTCTGATATTTATTACTATTAATTTGAATTTAGTGGGGTCAAATTATCCTTGTTGGTATTTGTTTTCAGACTCTAAAGCAGTGATGGTGAATTTTTTTTGAGTATTGATAAGCATGGAATACATTTGACACCACTGACCCAATGTGTTGGGACAATCATTAGATAACATTATAAAATGAATAGATGATTAGGTAAAAGTTGTGTGTTTCGTGCTGCACTGGTCCTGGCCCCAGGCTCACTGAACCAGCCACCAAAACTGTGTGTGGTGGTGCACGTCTGTAATCCCAGTGCTGGGGAGGCTGAAAACATGAGGATCACTACAAGTCCAAGCTGGGTAGTGAAACCCTGTGCCAAATACATTAAAAAAATTGTGGGTCTTTGTCCTAGGCATTTTATGACTCAGTTGCATAAAAATCCCAACTAAACACTCACATTTACTTTAGACAAACAGATATTCAAAAGCAGACAAATGGAATAGTATAGGGCATAGGTCTGTGAGAACCTTCTGGCTTGGCTGTTTGCAGGGTTCAAATTATGTTTTTGCAATGTCTCTCTCTTGTTCTTTTTTTTTTCATTTTTTGCTTGGGCTTTTGTTTAGAAACTTCATTCTTAGCCAAATAATCTTCCCATGATGACATGGTAAGTTCAGAGTAATATCCAGTCCATCTAGTAATTCGCACAAATGTCCCAGGTGTCTCTTATTGCTATACAGAGGAAGACATAGGTTACAGTCCTTATCTTAGAACATGTTGCTAATTCAGCTCCAACTAAATTTCAAAGGCTGAAAATATGTAAGAGCTGACCTTCTAAAAAGAGGGACACTACTGTCACCAGGAATTGGAATGCTGAGATGAGATATATTAAGCATTTCCTCTTAAGTGAGTGATCTTGGACAAAGTTTTGATCTTCATGTACCTTAGCTGTATTACCTTGTATTCAGAAGAATAATTACTTCAGAGCATGTGGCTAATGATTAAATGATTTATGGTTTTAAAGGGCTTTTCTAAGTATCTCACATAGGGTCTATCTAATTCTTTTGCTGTTTTCTAGTGTAGTAATAAGATTTATGAGGGAACTAAATGTAAAACAGGAGCTGCTATGAAACCATACCAAAAGATCATTTTTCTCTATGCATTTATAAATGAGAAAGAACATCTGTATGATATTTTCTATAGGTCTGAGCAATTTTTAACTATAAAGCAGAGATATCCCAGGAAGAAGTAGGATAACTTTTGTTCCTGTATTCTTTTAGGAGCTTGGAATATTGAGGTAGCTCCATTTACAAGGTGCTAGAATGTTTTTGGCTCTAACTGCCATGCAAGAATTGTCATCACCTACAGAAATGCCTGCAGGTGCTCAACATGTGTTGCCATCTCAGGGAATATTAGGCAATCTAGATGAAGGAGTCAAGGAAACCATGGGCACTAATCAATATGGTCATTGGAAATTTGCTGTTCCATTTTTTCTGCTAATCTGAGAACAAACATGGTGGCACTACTGACAAAACCCAGGAACATGCAGCAATTTGAATGTGTTTTGAAGAATGAGGCCATAGCTGCCTAGCTGCAGAAGTGCTGAAAGCAGTTAGTTGTAACTGGTCTCAGCTATCAAACACATGCATAGGAGGCAGCTTGTGCACTATCCTTTTAATTCCCAATTGATTTTTGCTGGAGGTTGTTTGGTTGGGGCAATTTTTCTAATAACAAATGTGGTGTGACAACCTTCCTCCTAGTGCATATTATGATCCTTAGTTTCTTGGTCTTGACATAATCCATTAGTGATTCCATTATAAGCCCAGATAAAAACACAGAGCTGGTCAATTTCCATTATAGGGAAAACTTTTGTTTAACAAAAGGTTCCCAATGTCTTCTGTGGCATAATTAATTCGGATAGCGTGGAATAAAACATCTTGGCACTAAAAGTATTTGGAGATTCTCTTCAAATTTCTCTTAAGTAATTATTCAATTATTCATTGCTTATTCAACAATTTAAAAATATCTTCCATGTCTACTGCTTGGCACTAAGTCTATAGCAGTAGACAAAACAATTCTTGTTCTTTTAAAGAGCTATCATATTCCAGCAGATTTCAAAGACAGTTGTACCACTGTTTTCATGCTGCCACAAGAAAGTACCACACATAAGGTGGTATGTGCAATCAAAATTTATTTTCTTCAAGTTCTGGATGTTAGAACTCCAGATCAACATGCTGATAGGATAGGTTCTCAGGAAGCATCTCTCTGTTACTCGCTGATGGCCACT
>NW_004524675.1:8193627-8218116 GCF_000260255.1 Octodon degus | reverse complement strand
ACATGCTGATAGAATAGGTTCTCAGGAAGCATCTCTCTGTTACTCGCTGATGGCCACTTTCTCTCTGTTCTCGCAGGACCTGTCTTCTCTGGGCATCTGCTCTGGCTGTTCCCTGCGGAACCAGATTTCCTCCCACAAGGACACAGTCAAATTGGATTAGGCCAAAACTTGGCATCATTTTAACTTTGTCACCTCTTGGAACATCCTATCCTCAATGGTTCATTCTGAACTATTGAAGGTTAGGGCTTCAACTTAAAAATTTTGACCAAAGGCACGATTCATTTTTTATAACATTTTATAAAGTAAGCTAATAATTATGCGTTATTTAAAACAGTGTCTCAATATTGTGAAGAAAAATAAAACAAGATAAATAACTGGGAAGAAAGAGGAACACTTTTAAACAGAATGTTCAGAGGAGGCCTCTTCTTTAAAAATAGCATTTAAACAGAGAAATGAAGAGGGGAAAGAGGATTGGTAATATTTTGGCCAAAGGTGTTTTAGGCAGAGGTAATGACATTCAGTGTAGTGTAAAAATGCTAAGGTTCCACCATAATTGGACTAGAATATATTAGGGTAGCTGAGTTCAGAGAGGTAACTGGGTCTATGATAAAAAGGTCATAAAGGTCTGTTATTAAAAGATGACCGCACGCTGTAGAAGACAGATTGCTAGAGACACAGTCAGGGTAATAGAGACAGGACTGGCTATGCATTTTGTAAGACTCAGCACAAAATTAAAATGTGTGGTATTTTGTTTAATATTCACCGTGGGGTATAAAACCAAGTGTAGGCTCCCAGGCCTAGACCGCAGAAATACTGAAGTGTAGCGGTTGGTTCTATATAGATGCTCCTTCAAAGATAAAATAGAGTTAGTTCTGGTGGCAATACATGTAACACTGGCTACTTGGAAGGCTGAAGCAGCAGTATCACAAGTTTGACAGCAGCATGGGCAAAGCAGTGAGTCTGTCTCAAAATAAAAAAAATAAAAAAGACTGGGCATGTAGTTCAGCATTTGAACCTCCTTGAGTTTTAGCCCCAATACTGGAAAAGAAAAACAAAATACAGTGTATGGTCAAAAGCTGTATGATCTTATGGAAAGTACCTAGGTTTGGATTTGAAGTCCTTGGTTAAAAGTGTGTAATGAGCTCCTATTTTTTCTACCAGTGAGACACTAGGTAAATTAAGCAAGAGAACTGGTCTTAAAACTTTCATTTATAAAAGAAGAATAATATACCCTGTATGATAAGGTATAATTTGAGTTCATTTTAGCCAAAATCAAGATTAAAATGTTTAGTACACTACAAGATTTCACATAAGGATTGACATTTAAAAATATACTTAAATTGCTTGTCCTTTGCACTGCACTTTGACATCTCCTCCTTCCTGTAATTTCTGCAAAAGGAGAGCATTTTGTGAACGAACAGTCATGATTTATACTGGAAATAAAGATTATTCAACTTCCTTTTATGCAGGCTATCAGCCTCACTATGAAGTGCATTTTATTATGGGCAAGAAGCCCAGGCATTAGATTGAATGTTATGCTTTGTCCCATGACATAACTGAAATTGTATATCAATTGTCTGTCTTCCTTTGGAGTAATTATTTAGTGGAATAAACCAATTCTAAGTGGACCTGTATGCTTGGCCTCATTCTCCTTGCTTCTTTCTCCTTTAGCTAGTTGTACCTCTGCTTCTCTTGCCCACTTCTCTCCCCAGTGTGCAGCTGATTTGTGTGTTTCATCCTGAGAGGGCAGGCAACTGGCTGTCATCAAAGTCACTCTGTGGCCGGGCCAGTGGGGGGCCATGAAGAGCCATCTGCTTGCCTCTGCTGCAGAAATTGAGTGTCACCTCTGCAGTAGTCTTGTTTAGAGAAGGATAATAGAGTTATTATTAACTAATTGTGCTGTTTGCCAAAGAAAGGGGCATAGTTTTAAGCAATAAATAAGGAGGAAGATGTAACCCATGCTGCTAAGCTTGCATACTCAGCTGCATGGAAGTTATTTTCCTATAATCAAGGCAGAAACGGCAGCAGAAATTGCCTCCTTTTGAGCAAAATCTCAAACATTCTGACATAACTGATATGCCACTGGGGAGGCAGACATTTAAATATTTTTCAAAGAATTTTAAAAACTTATTGCTTTAATGTTTACAGTCTTCTTTTGGCATCATTTTAATCCTATCTGTTGTTTATAAGGTTACACTGCAATATAGGATAGTGAAAGAGTATAGGTGTTTACAGTAGACCAGCTTATATTTAGATTCTCACTTTTTCGGTTACTATCATGGGCGGGTCAAACTGTCTTTGCCGTTGTTTTCTCATCTATGAAGTGGGCAATATAATACCTTCTTCAAAGTGCCAAAAAATTGGGAAGAAAATCTAATGGTCACTGAAGGTGGCACTTGGATAAAGTAGATGATCAATAATTATTAGCTATTACAATTTGCCAGTGTTAAGATTATTGCTTTTCATTTATCTTGTTCAGGAATACAAGGTACTCATGCAAGATGTAGATCTATTTAGTCGGTCATATAGTTGTACTAGCTGTTGATATCTTGGCTGAAGTTAACCATTACCATAACATGATTCAACATGCATGTATTAGTGGATGAATACAGGGCAATAATCCTGTGTAAAGATGGAAGTAGAGGGCTAGGGAGATAGCTCAGTGGAATAAGAGCTTGCCCAGAAAACACAAGGTCCTGAGTTTGATCCCTGGTACAAAAAAAAAAAAAAAAAAAAGTAGAGCATGAACCTCAAATTCGGAAGTTGTCAAGATGGTCAAGATAAGTAGCTATGGAGCTAATAATTCCTTTTCACCTGGACAATACTTCATTGCTCTATGTAATCTATTTGAGTGCTCCCTATAAGAAATGCTGATTTTTAATTAGGTCTATCATACTGGCAAGCAAATCATAATGTGTATAGGATTCAAAATTTTGATATGATTTTCTTTTTGGATGCAGGAGCTTTGGGCACAGATTTTGAAAATATATCATACATTTGGATTTGAATTTGAGGCGTTTTTTTCTCAATGCTATTTCTAAATGGGAGCAGAAAAATATTGAATTTAGCCTTAGATTAGGTTACTGAACCTAATCTTTATGAACAGAAGACCCATATAGCAGATGTGAACAAAAATGACGACAAGTGTACTTAAAAAAGTCAAGAAACAGAAGAGAATAAGAACAACTTAGTGAAGAGAAAAATGGCATAAAAATTGGGTATATACCTAAGGAAAAAATAGAAGACAGAAAAGAGTTCACATAAGGAGCAATATAAAGGAAAGGAAGCTTATGTCAGAATATATGGTCATTAAACTTGAGGCCTTTATAGATAAAGGGATGCAACGAGAGACCATGCTTATAAGTGAAGTAAATCACACCCACATGTACAAACATTGCATCATCTAGGAATGCTCCTGTAAGAACCTGAAAGAGTAAATAAAATCTGAAAGGCACAATAAATACTATGGAAAGGAAAGAAAAATTAGGATGAGGCAAAGCACAAAATTAAGAAAGAAGGAAGGGAAAAAGATATATTTATGTGTACATTCAGGATGACTTAGGTAATTGTACTACTTCCACTGTCCTGTTGAAAAAAGAAGTTAATGTTTAATTTTTAAAATTCTTTTTAAATTCTTTTAACTTTTTAAAATCAATTTTGCATGCTTATATCCAGAAATTTAAACAAATAATATGAAGACAACATTATGCAATAAAATGATCACTGTCAAATTCCTATTATTTTGTATAGTGAACGTTTGTATCATTTCTAATTTTTTATTGTTTTGCATTCTGTTTAAAAAATAAAATAGAACATTTTGAAAGAGAAAAAATATATAGTCATGTCATATGCTCTCTACATTGCTTTTGGTTTGCAAAAGGTTAACCTGCTTTAAAATATATTTTTAATACATGAGATTTTTGTCTCCTACTTGTATTTCCTAGAACAGTAAGAATCCTGGTCACTGATCTACAAATCTATTGGATCAAACAGAAATTTCACAAAATTCTAGATACTTTGGTAGACTTCCTGCTTGAACTCAAATGGAAGTAATATCAGCTGTAGATATCAATATCTCAATACTGCTATTCACAAAAGTTTCCTTTTTCTGTGGGGTGTGATTAAAACTTTAATTTAATTAAATAAGAACACCAGGAATCACTCTACCATAGTCAACAGATTGTGAGATTTTTCAGTGACAAAATTCTTTATGGTTATTTCCACAAACAGTGGGCTTTCATTCTGGCAATTAAAAATATTCTCTGTTACCTGAATAACAAACACGCTGGGAGGATTATAGGCAGTTTTTCTTAGAATAAGATGTTCTCTCTGGGGCTGGGGAGATAGCTCAACAGTCTAAGCGCCTGCTTGGCAAATGCAAGTACCTGGGTTTGGTCCCTGGTACCACATGCCATGCTGGTCCCGGGATCCTGGGCACTCCATGATGGTCACTGAAACTGGGCATGGTGGCACACACCTGTAATCCCAGCGCTGGGGAGGCTGAGTTAGGAGGATCACTATGTGTCCAAATTGTGTAGTGAGGCCCCGTATCAAATAAATAAATAAATACATACACACATACATAAATTGACACCTGAAAGTTTAAGTGCCACTCATGATAGTTTGACCCCCAAAGCAAGGTCATATTTTATATAAAATGTACTTCATTTTAAACTTTTTTAAAACCAAATTTCTTGAAATAGTCTTAGGTGTTCTCATATCTTCTAGCATGGTATTTATACATTTATAAACTTACTGAAAATCCTCTAATGCTGTGACAGCAAATCTTGTAGAGCTTCCAGTGCATGCAGACAGCCTGCTGTGGCACTCACGCCATAGGCTTTTTAACCGCTGCTCTAGTGTATCAAAGAAAGACTTCCTAACTGATTTTTTGTAAAGGTACTAAGACCAAACAATGGGGGAAAGGAAAGTTTCTTCAGTAAGTGGGGTTAGGAATGCTGGATCTTCACATGTGGAGGATAAAACTAGACCCCTCTTGTCACATACAAAAATCAATGAAAAATGAATTAAAGATTTAAATGTAAGACCCAAACTATGAATCTGCTAGAAGAAAACTTGATACAAGTCTAGGCAATGCTCCTGTTGCTACAAACCCAAAATCCCAGACAACAAAGGCAAAAATAGACAAGCAGGATTATATTAACTTATAAAGCTTCTACACAGCAAAGGGAAAAATCAAGAGAGTAAAAATCGATATAATGGAAGAAAACATTTCCACATTATGTATCTGAAATAAGGTTAGTAGCAAGAATCTATAAGGAACAATGTTATAGCAGAACAAAAACCAAAACAAAACATAATAGATAAGTTATCTCATTAAAAATATGTAAAAGTGGGCTGGGGAGATGGCTCAGTGGAATAAGCGCTTCCCTGGCAAGCGTAAGTACCTGAGTTCAATGCCCGGTTTCGCAAAAAAAAAAAAAAAAAAAAAAAAAAAAAAAAGGGGGGGGGAAATATGTAAAAGAGTTGACTAGCCATTTCTCAAAAACAAAAGCATGAAAGTCAATAAGTATCTGAAAACTACCAGTTGCACTACTATCAAAAAGACAAAAATCTAACGAAATCTGATGAAGACATAGAGAAAGGGAAAGTTATACACTGTTGGTGAAATGTTAGTTAGTATAGCCATTATAGAAGAGAGAAAGCAGAACTACATGATCCACATGATCCAGCAATCCCACTGCCGATACATATATTAAAAGGAAATACAATCCATGTAGAAGAGACATCTTAATTCCCATTGTGGTAAGCATTATTTACAATCTCCTTGGTTACCTGCCCATCAACAGATGAATGGATAAATATGGTATCTCATATATAACATGTGTCATGCAACATAATGGAATAATATTCAACCATAAAAGGATAAAATCTTGTCCCTTGGGAAAATGTGAGAATGGAAAACATTATATTAAGAGAAATAAACCAGGAACAGGAAGGCAAATATAGGAACTCATTCATGTGGAATTTAAAAATGTTGATTTTATGAAAGTTGAGTGTAAAATGGTGGTTGGAGAGTGTGGAGAGAGTGGAGAAAGGTGAAAGGGGCACAGTGGTAGTTAGGCGGGAGGAAGGAGCACTGATCCTCTACCGCCAGGTGTGATTACACCCACTGTCAGTGACCAATGGTGTATTTCAAGAAGCTAGAAGAGAAGATTTTGAAAGCAAAGCAAAGAAATGACCAGTGTATAAGATGATGGAGTTCTATGCTGAATTCCATCTTGATTGGATCATTACAAAACATATGCATATAAAAATACTACATTGTATCCTGTAAATGCATGCAATAATCACTTAGCAATTAAAATAAATATTTCCACAAAAAGAAAAGAATGGGGCTTTCTTTCTATGAGCCTATCAATAAAAGGACTGCAAAATAAATTTAATTTCAGTTTTTAAAATGACAGCAACAACCCATTTGTCATGAATATATCTTATTGGGAGAAACAAAATTACAAAACCGTTTTTACTCTACAAGAGAGCTTTGCAGAAATATTTTTATTTTTATTAATAGGAACCAAAGTGAGAATATCAACAATGTTTCATTTCTCATTATTATTTATAAACATTTTTGGAAAATTCATACAATAAAGAACAAATTCCCTTTCTTCCTCCAGAATGTCTATTTTCCTTGATATTAATCTGACTATAAACAAAGCTATGAGGCTTAGTGAATTTTATTTCTCTGCATCAGTGGTAGAACACAGAGAATAATCAAGAGTCTCAAATTAAATTTTGCTTTGACAACCATAAGAGAAATAGTAAGCTGAATCTGTACGTTCCTAACATTTTCTTTAAAAGTTCTAAAGAATCCTTTGACACTCTTTCTTTTTCATCACAATTGAAAATAAAAGTGGTAGGAAGCAAGTCTGAAGCCAATGGAAAGCTCTTACAAGTTAAACATTATTGTTATAGTTTTATCAATTTGAGCCACTGTAGTACAAGAATTGGAACTATTTGTAATCACAGAAAAGAACTTAAGACCAACATTATAAAAAGTTTTTGTTATGAATTCTAGTCAAAGCTTTTTTATGTGGAAGGTGAATATTGTGTAAAATATATTATTAAAATTGATTTATCACCCTTGGTATATTTTTAAAAGATCTGTTACTAAATATTATTTGCAAAATAATTTGCTCCTATGAAAATAATAGATTCTGTGGGCTGGCCAAATAGCTCAGTGGACTAAAGTGCCTTCTTAGGCAGGTGCAGGGATCAGGGTTGGATCCTGGGTGTGCTGTGCTGGCCCTGCCCCCGGGGATGTGCTGAGACAGTGACTGAGGCTGGGCCTGGTGGTGTGGACCTGTAATCCCAGCACTTGGGAGGCTGAAAACTCCTCATAGGAGGATCACTATGAGTCTGATCTGTGTAATGAGACCCTGTAGACCCTGTACTAAATACATAAAAAAGAGAAAATAATAGATTTTTGTCCTATAGTCTTAAATTTGAGTATTAACATCCTGAATAAGTTAAAAAATCTTCATGGATTAGTATTATGAAGAAAGATTTTTGGGCTCCTTAAAATAAGGATGTTAAATGAACTCTAAATATTTCTACAAAGTCAGATTATGAATAGATGGTGTGATTCTGTAAAAAGCATGACTTCTACTTCCGGTGTTCCCCCAGTCTGTGCTACCTTCCTTGGTTTTGCCACTTTCTTAATTCTTCCAAAAGCTCGGAAATCCAGAGAAATTGGTCAAAGTTAGGAAATGATGTGTGAAAATATCTTACATGAGATTCTTACAGTGGATCTAAAATTAGAGAACAAGAACTAGTTGGAAGGAGCAAGGGCCTTGTGAGACACACTGTTTGGATCTGATGATCACGAAACGCATCCTTTCATTTTGCAGAGGCAGTTATTTATTTCTCTTAGGCAACTTGTGGAATTGGTGCTCTGTAGAAATGGTCAGATTTTGACAGAGTACAGATATTACCTCTTTACAAGGTAAAGTCACTTTATTGGTTGCAGTTTGTGGCTCTTATGATCTAAAAAAAAGCAACATCTGACCTTGGTTATCCTTTGATTTTTGAGTACTGCTGTCCGTAGTTCCTGCCTAGACACCTGTCTCATACCTGAATGCTGCTCTTTCACTGTTATTCCGTATCTGGTTAATCTACAGCCTTACCTCCAGCATACTGGGGCAGGTATGTGCCGATTTCTAGCATGATTTTTTCAAATTTTGTTATATCCCAGTGTAAAATACCTAGCTCTGAAATGCTATGTCATTATCTTAACTATTAACTTCCTGGAAGTTTTTCTACTTCTATGTCTGTCCCAGGTCTAGCCCTCACTTTTAAGTTAGCCAGTCTCTCTTCATTGTCTTCTTCCTAAGATTTGCTTGTCTCCCGAAGTTTTAAAATAAAATCATTTATAAACACCTACGGAAAGGAATTCTGAATTCCATATCAACACTGCTTCCCTCCAAACAGAGAAGCCCTGAACAAGCTCCAAGTCTGACTGTCAATGCAATATAAAACACAGAAGTCCTGGAGGGTCAGTGTTTGTATTTGATGCCAAAATCTTCTATTTTTTCAAATTACTAATTAATATGACTTTCATTGAATCATAGTGGGGCAAATTTCTCTGTATCTGGAGAAGAGTTTATAAATCTATGAAAAATTGTTTTGTAATTGTGTGTGTTACTAATATTGCTGTGCAAAAACAGGTGTCAACCAAAAAGCCTAGCTTTGAAGGAAAGCTTCATAGTTGAGTTATGAGACAGCTGGGGAGCAGCAAAATAGATATGGATCCATAAGCCCCGCAGGAAAAACAACTTTAATCAGGGCCTGACACATTTGGTGATTGTAATGAAGTCTCTTGGTATGTGTAAGCCCTGGATCAAATGGGACCAATTGGCTATTGACAAGCGTTACATTAGTGCAAAACTAGATGAAAAACTGGCTATTGCCCTGCACAGTCTCCAATAATGAGAAATGAGGCTCTTGTAAGAGAAAAGGACTTGGTTTGTTTTTGAAAAACATATGTGCACTGGTCCAGGTGATACCTCTGGTAAACTGAAATTCCTTTAGGCTCAGCCTTCAGATGTGGTGGCAGCATTTACTGCAGCCTTTCCAAGACTCTCCAGATGACAGGCCTCTTTGACTCTTTAAACTGATTCCATGGCTCTGAATACCAGTAGCTAAAGGTAGATGTCTGACCTAGGAGGAGCGAGGCTTGTCTTGCCCTGAGAGCCCCTGAAATGGATTTTATAAGGGAGTGGTGCATCCTCACTTCTAGGTGCAGTGAAGCATGTTTCTAGCACTTTTCACAGATCATAAATTAATTTGAAATGAACTTCTCTCCTCCCACAAAACATAATACCAGAAATGGACTGTCATCATGGTTTTCTATAGCACAGTGCCTGAGGCGGGAAAAGTCATTTTCTTCTGCATTTGTGGATGGGACATGCAATAGGTGCCAAATGCTGGGCTGCCATGAATGCGTGGCATGTGTGTCTAATTCAAAATAATTTGCAGTTTGGAATAGATTCTCCACACCAGCAGCCCTATACCTGAAGGAGTGGAAAGAGCTCTGCATATTCTGTTTTGAATTTAGGTGTCATGCAAAGCCTCCAACTGGCGTATCAGAGACCACACATGTCCTATCTTACCTGTTTCTGAAATAAAATATAAGTGATTATTTTTGATAGCTATCTGGAAAGGATAAGCAGTGGCAAATAGTACATTTGCTATTTCCCAATTATATAGGAGCACTTGGTAAACAATAAAGTAATGCAATATCTGCTTTAGGAGTGGTACAAGGCAGGCGTCAGGAAACCAATTCTGTCTGTCAGACCTTAAAATTCAAACTGATTTTGCAACTTGGTGTCTTATATGCTACAGAAATTTACTGAAGTGATTAAATTAAACATGGGTGATAGAATTAGTTTTGTTTTCTTTTTTCTATTATCTCAGTGTATATAGTAGAACCCATAGAAAAACATATTTGGTCAGTTATATTATGATTGAAAATTATCGTGGGTCAAAGACAAAAGAGGTATTGAAGCAGAAGACAAAGGAGCAAGAAAAACATAAAGAGGAAGATGCTGTGTTAGTAGTCACATATATGGTTTAGACCCATAAAGCCCCCCAAATGTCTATGTATCCATAGGTGGGGGTTTTGGAAAGTGATTGGGCCAGGGGGTATTATGCTTATCAAGCTTGTAGCTGAGTGTGCTGTTAGGAGTTGGAGCCTGTTAAGAAGAGGTAAGTAATGGAGCGTGGGTGTCTCCAACCAGATTGGAGAGTTCTATTATTTTGGGAGAGGGAGATATGGACAATATGTAGTCTTAAGGGCTGAACAAAAATTTGATCCTGACTCAGATATGATTTGTATCTCTGGGGCATAGTAGTTTCAGGAAGCTGGTAGCAGTTGGAGACTAATACAGATGTCTATAGAAGAAATAACATGACAGAAATCTGAAAAGAGTTTTTGTTTTGTTGATTCAGTTTTGATATAATGATACATTTACATTACTCTCTCTATTCTTCTGTAACACTTTTCCTCTCTCCCGTTCCCTCTAGCTTCTTCCAGAAGAGAGATAAACAAGAGGACTAGAGGACTGTATCGATCAGCTTTCCTGTCAGTGGGGGCACCATTCCTGACACCTGCAGCTTTCAGGAAGAGGGATTTAGTTTGGTTCCCAGTTTCAGTGTTTAACCCACAGTGGGCTGGCTGCAAAGAAGGGACCTTGTGGTGGGGAGCTGTGGTAGGAGAAGGCTGCTTGCTTCATGGCACCTGGAAGCAGAGGGCAGGGGCAGCACCAGTAAGAGAGACACACACTTCCGAGGCACGAGGTGACCTGCCTCCAACGGACTGCTACCCCATAGCATTGCACCAATGCATCAGTCTACTGAGGAATATAGCACCCCCATATGCAAGACACCTTCTAAATGCCCCATTTCTGAACACGTAAGACTTGTAGGGGACATTTTATTTTATTTTTTCTGTATTTTAGGGAAGGTTCTACAGGGTGTTCAGGGTCTCACTCCTAGAGCAGACTCATAGTAATTCTCCTGTTCACAGCCCCCCAAGTGCTGGAATTACAGGCATGTGCCACCACATCCAGTCTCAATTGCCCTGTCAGTGTGCCCTAGGGGTGGGGCCTGCATGGCAAGCCTGGGAATTGAACCCCTGGCCCCGGTGCCTGCTTGCAGGCCCTTTAATCCACTGAGCTATTTGGCTGGCCCTCTTGTGAGGGACATTTTAGATTTCAACCATAACAAACATTTATTTGTATATAAGTGTATTTCTATAATATATATATATATATGCATTTAAGATGATTTAACATATATGCAGATTATATGCACATATAATTAAAAGCTTAAAAATACAGTCTGATTCTTTTTCATGAATAGTTAGCTCTACGTCTATTTTTTAAAAAATAATTTTATTATCTATGTCTATCTTGATTATGGCCAGAAAAAAGTTTGTGACTGGAGAGGGAGAGAAGAGACATTCAATAACGACAAAGCTAGATACATTTATGTGTCTTGAGAACTAGACCCAGACAGAAAGGAAGAAGCAGAGGCAGAGCACTTGGCTGAATGAACTTTATTCCTCTGCCCATCACAGGAGAAGAAGAAGTGTAAAGACTGGTGGAGCCTCTGCTGAGTGGTATATTGAATTACACACATCTAGCTGTGTAGATACCATGGACAGAGCTAAACCTGCCTTCCTCTGGGGACCAGGGAAGATGCTGAACTACTTCTGGTTGGGGGTGGGCACCATCTTCTTTTTAGTTGTACTAAACTAACTGAACATAAGAATTAAATGCTTTTTAGACAATCTGCCATATTCTACTGAAGGAGCCCTAGCCAGGAAATTTGCACAGGAAGAAATTCTAAGTCCTCCAAAGTGTAAGAATTGGTAGGTAATGTTAGAGGTCTTTTCCTTCCTAAACCCAGCATATTGGGCTCTCTCCTAAGATGAGGAGGATGAAGCCATAGAAAATATATCCTATGTCATCAGTGGTGTGAGGTTCATGAGAGACTGACAGCTTCACTCAAGATTTGAAGGTATATATGTCTTAAGTAAATGAGACAGTACATGAAACATTATTTTTAGGCTTTTTTTAAACTTTTATATATAATGTGGTCTTGAATACCACTTTCAAGATGTGCTCCAGGAAGAAAATAAAGCTAATTTCTGTGTTCTGAACACTAGACTAGGCACCTTCATCTTCTCTTTCTAGCAGAACTGTGGTGTACAGTTGCCATCCTGGTCTCCTTATAGGAGAAACTAGAGTTCACAGCAGAGGCTGCCCTGGGTCCAGCTCTGGTTCCAGCTGAGCTGAACTCTGTTTGCACTTCTTCCTGCACTGCCTTACTTGCTGTCACATCCCTGCTGGCAGCAGGAGAGTCAAGCCTGACAGGTTCTGTGAAATGGCTGGTGTTTTCAGCATGCCAGGCGAGTGGCAGTACCGTAGAGGTAAGTCACTGTGAGCTCTGTCATTTATTTCTGTCTACTTTAAATCTCTTATCTGTAGGGTGAAAAGCATTTATAAAGCTTTCAGAAAAATGCTTTGTGATTACCAGCACTAGGCAAGCAGTGGCTTGCCTGCTTTCCACAGATAGCTGCAAAATATGTCTTTTAGGGCGAATTATCTGCTTTCTTCCACTTAGATTCATATACAAACACAACGACAAAGAAATATGTTTTGGAAATCCCAGAGTCCTAAGTGTGAGCAGATACTTTCTGTTTCAGGTTGTATTGAATCAGATGGAAAAACAACAACAACAACAGCAACAACAAGCAGCAAACACTAAAAAACAAAACGGTACATTAAATATTCAGTTATAAATAACTAGGCTCCCCAAACCCAGCCTTGATATCAAATTCCTGCTTTATGATAATTCTAAAAAATACTAAACATTATTAACAATACAGAATGTCAGAAAAATAGGATAGTATGAATTCAACAATGGTTGTTGTATTGTATATTTTTGTCCTCAAAGTAGTTGTTCATATTACCAAATATCAGATATAAGCATGCAAAATTGGTCAAAAATATTAAGCATTATAGTAAGTTTTGTTAAGTCTGAGAATTTCAAGATATAATCATATGTTATAAAATACCAAAAGTTCTCTACCAATGTGCCAGATATTTTGTAAGTCCTTGAGAAAATAGTGAACAAAGTGCTTAATGTTCTTTAACTTAAAAATATATCCACAATGAACTCATAATGAAAAATGTGTAGACAAGATACGATTTTGTCAAAGGAAATAAGTAAATACATGAAATCCAAAACCACAGAACAATGTACCCAAACTTTCTTGAAAGCGTTCACATTTTTATTTCTTATGAGAAAAAGAAAAAGTTGGGATTGGTACTTCCCATGGCCCAATGAGGTTTCACCTTTAGTGTCCTTTGAATTTTCTCCGTGCGGATGTCCACATGAACATAATTCTTAACAAATGGTACATTTGACCTTGTAGAAGCTGATTCAAGCATTTAGCATTAAGTGAGGGTGTGAGGAAGCCCAGACCCTTCACACGCCTGGCTGCAGTGTATCCTGTAGGAAGGAAAGGACTCCCGATCCTTGCTGTATCCTCTGGGTGGACCTGTAGTCACTAGGCCTGGAAACTGCTGTGCTCTCCCTGTTGGACTCACGGTGCTGGAGCCAGGGAATTTGCACAGGAACAAATTCCAAATCTTCAATAAGGAGCCAGTTTTTGTTTATTTTCATTAAAAAGAATGAACATAATCTTTAAAGAATGAAGTCTGTTATTTTGAGTATCTTTCATATTAAAAGCCTAGTGAGTCTATCTGAGATATTTCTTCCTTGTGAGTTACATCATCCTGGCTGGAGAAGGGCTTTAATAAGTGAGGCAGGGCAGGGTGATTGCTTTGCTTCTCTTTGCTTTGCATTTGAAATATTGATGTGTCAATAGAGCCATGTCAGGTACCCAGAGTTATTTTAATTCCTCTTACCAACAGAGTGTCAATAATGACATGAATTGGCATTAAAAATATATATGAAGTCAGCTGGAAACAGAACTTTTTACTGATAGGAGGTCTCTTTAAAATCGGTGTTTGTCAAAGATTCAATTTGGACTCTTTCATTTTGGGTTTGAACTTTGCAGAGCAGCCGTTGTTGCTGTTATTATTCCAACCTGAACTGCTTCCCATTGTTCAAACCTATCAGTGAAGGAAAGAAGCATTTCTTTTTTATCTGACCTGCAGGAGATGCTGTACATTTCCACGACATGGCTTGAAAAGGGTGTGTGAAATGGTTGTATGAGTGGGTGACAGCACCCATGGGTAGTGGCTAAACACTGCCTTGGGACCCACAGAATGTACTCCAAGGAAGATGGAAAGAAGGAGAAGCAGTGCTCAGAAGCTTGTCCTGGACTTCAATGGGGTGCATGCTTTTACCACTCCAAGTAGATTTTAATTTGGGGAATCTGAATGCAAAAAAGGAGGCATATAAATATAGAAATATTACATTTTAGTTATTTTTTCCCATAATTTTATTGAGAGACAAAGAGCAATGAGACAGTTTCAAATCAAATTGGTAGGACAGTTTCAATAATTAACACATTGCATACTCTCTTCCTAGCAGTTATTTGCTGTACAAAATGCAGACATATCCTATTTACAAACACTATTACAACAAATCTTTCTATTCATTAAGAGAATGTAACTATATAGCTACCCTAACCATTTTGAATACACAGATACCAAATGGACATTCATCTGTATCCCCTTTTTTGTTTAGTTCTGTTATTAGAATATTATAGGTGTGTTAACTCAGCAAAATATTCTAAAAGAGTCCAGTAGCCCATAATAGTATTGGGTCTTCTGCTTCACTGGCAGCATCAGAAATTGTTGACCTGAGTCCCCTACAGCTCAACATAACACCATGGCTTTACTTCTTATACTTCATTTTTATACTTTTCTGCTGGATGGTTAAGACCAAGATAAAGCAAGACCTATGCAACAAGAGTTGTAGCTTTTGGATCTGATAAGGTCAGTCAAATCCCCTCAGGATTTATCCTGAGATCCTGTACCTCAGATTGTGGAACCTTTGTCAGTGTTAGTCATGTGGACGAGTCACGACCATTAGTTGACCCATGTGCTCTCTGTGAAAGCCTGAGAGAATGTTTTCTCTTCAAGTGACTCTCCTTAGGCACATTCTACATCATCGATCACTTTCCTCTTTGACCCCATAATCTCCTTGATCCGAAAATTTGGGACACTACCGAGTTACACGACATTACAGTACAGGTTCTCGTATGTCCTGAGTCTTAATTGACCTTGGGAGGCTAGGGCCAAAATGTTGGCTGTCCTTGCGGCCCTCCTTTTTCTCTAATTTTTGTCTGCAAACTTAGGTGGTTAACCCTCCAGAAGAGAAGTTTATTGTTATTACCATACAACCTTAAGCTTAACCTCACTATCTGTCTGACTATAAAACATCTTAGGCATAACATGGCACAAGTATTTTTCATCAAGTATTGATATGTTGAACTTTACGTCCTACAGAATATGATGAAAAAACATTAAAAAAATTAAAATATATTTTAAAAATAGGCAGAATTATATCATTCTTATGTTTACACGTAAGTCCAGAAATCTAACCATATAAAACCTTGTAGCAAGACAGTCCTGCAATATTCCTTTTCCTGTCTCCTGCCTTCATTCATCACCTCCTTCTTTTTGAACAATCATCTACCCCAGATACATTTTAGTTTTGAGGGAATAGAAATTTAAGAATATCCATATACTTGCTATATACCATATTCTATGTGCTTTAGAGTACATAACATGGGGAACAGGGAGATGGCTCAGTGGAATAAGGGCTTCCCTGGCAAGTGCAAGGGCCTGAGTTCAATCCCTGTTTCTGACAAAAAAATACAATACATAGCATGTACATATATTTAAATGTATGTAATTTTTATTATATACAATGCAAACAATTCAAAATATGTTTCCTGTATATCACATACATGTAGTGTTCTAGATTACCACACAAATACCAAAACGAAGAAGAAAACATTTTTTTTTTTGTTAATTGCCACTTTCATTGTTAGGAAGCACATTGAGCTTGAGTAGATTTTTAAAAATCATCTATCTATCTATCTATCTATCTATCTATCTATCTATCTATCTATCTGGCACAGGGTCTCACTACACAGCTCAGACTCATAGAGATCCTCTTGCCTCATCCTTTCCAGTGCTAGGATTACAGGTATACACCACCATGTCTGGTTTTGGGGCCAGCCCAGCAAGCCCAGGTTTTCAGGGCTGGCATACTGGGTACTGAACCAGGTCCTTGCACTTACCAAGCAGGTTCTTAGCTTGCTGAGTTATCTCCTGGGCCCAAGATTGACTAATTTTTATAATCATATTGTTTTGCTATGTTTCAGGAGAATAAGTGACCCACAAGTACTATTTAGTGAATAATTCATTTATTAAGATGAGAGACCCATTAATTGTATATACATAATGACAATCGGCAGACATTGCTTTGGTTACCTGTTAAACTGAAAAATAGGAATCATTGCATTTAATCTTGATAGAAATAGATTCCATTGACAGAGATAATGATGCTTTTGCTATTATTATTTGAAATTTATGATCTGATCACTTATTTTTATAATGCTGATTATTGAACATAATGGTCTTTGCTTGTGCTAAGTAAGTCCTTTACCAATGAACTATGTTCCTCCAACTCTACTAAAAGACATTGAGTTTGAACTAGAGGCCTGTTATGTTCACCAGTCTCCTTGGACTTGTGAGCCATCTGCCTCAAATTTCAAGGAGCTGGGAGCATAGGTACAAACCACAACACTTGTCCATCTAAAATTTTTCCTAATATTAGAAAGTGTTTTACACATGTGACCAATTTATCATCTGTCTGTCTGTCTGTCTGTCTATCATCTCAGCAAATAACTCAGCTAGCTTTTTAAGGTAATAGTCACTGTAAGTGCACTGCATGTGTGCAGATGGACACTAGACCTTTTGGCCTGATGGACAGACTGCTTAGAATATATAGGAAACATCAATCACTCTAGTCTCAACCCTTGGCACAGGAATCTTGTGTTTCTAGTAAAAAGTGTGACCAATGCCAAGTGCTTTGGACAGAGGATGTTTGTATTCATGTTTTCTACATTGCTGCCTAACCTATAGATTTTCTGTCAGTCAATATTTACCCTGTTGATAAGGACTAGACTGAATTGTGTCTTAGTTACTTTTCTTTCATTGCTGAAACATACTACCAGGCACCCAAGATTAAAGGAGAAAAGGTTTACTTAACTCACAGTTTGTAGAGGTTTAGGTTCATAATCAGCTGGCTCCAAGGCAGGTGGAGTCCAAGGATAAAAGTTCATGGCAGTGGAAGACAATGAAAGAAGATGAGCAAAAAGAGAGGAGCAAGAGAGCAAGCATCTTTCCCTTTCTTACATTGCACATCCCATCCCAGAGCACTTGTAGCTCTCACACCCATAAGCCCAATAGCACACCCACCTATAATCCCATCATTGGACTATGAATCAATCACAAACTCTAGAGCTGCTTTCAAGACTATATGAGGCTTTAGGAGGCCATCTAGACACAAAAGATAGCATTTCTCTCCTGGTCTCCCAAAGACTCACACATCCCTTTATGTTAATAGGCATTTTAGTCTAGTTTTAAGAGTTGCCAATGTCATACTAGTTTCAGCATTCCTGAAAAGTCTAAATCCCAAGTCTTCTCTAAGAGCTAAGGCAAACTGTGAGTCCTTGTACAAATGAAAAGAAAGTTGAATACTTCCGATATTCAATGGCATAAGACAGATATTTTCATTCCAAAATTTACACACAGAAGGATATAAAGGAATAGAACAAAAGCAAGTTAAAAATCCAATAGGGCAAGCATTAAGTCCTATAGTCCCATGTGCAGTATCTGTGGCAAATTGTGGCAAGTTGTGAGCTCCGAAGAGCTTGGGTGGCTCCACCTCTAAGGCATTGCTAGTGGTTGTAGCTCTCATGACTTCTCTCTTGGACCTGCTTTGCTCTCTCTCCTTGCATGTTTTTTCGGATGATCCATGTTTCTGGATTTCTAAACTTCTAGGGTCTCTGCTGCACCTTTGGCCTCTCCTTCCTGACTTCACACATTGTCCTCTTAGGAACACACTGCCTGGCCTCCCATGCTTTCTTCTGAAATCTGGTTGGATGCCTTTTTAAGCTCAGAATTCTTTCATTCTGCACGTGCCTAAAATCAGTGCCATATGGATGATGCCAAGGGTCCACTGCCAGATGGAGCAGTGGCCAGACTTTTTACCCTCTTCGCTGTAAGGTTGAGGACCTGGATCACTAAGCACTCTGAATCCAGTTCTGAGGTACAGATTGTCTATGCTGCCCCTGTTCTGGAACTCTGTGGCTTTCTCCTCAAAGCAGTCTTTCACAATTTGGTGGCTGCAAAGGATGGGGTACTGCTGCTTCTTTTGAGGCCCCAGGTCATCTTTTCTATTCTCTTGATTTTTCTCAGCAATCAAGATTTCCACTTCTCTACTTTTCAGCCCACAGCTTTACTGGTGCTTCATTTCTGGTCAGCTCACATGTTACATCATTACTCTGGGCTCTTTGCTCTTAATTCCCAACATAAATCTGGTTAAACCCCCAATAACTGTGTCACTGCCTCAACATTCAACTGCCTTGAAAGTTTTTCTACAAGTTTAGTCTACTACCTTTAATCTTAGTCTCAGGCAAAATCTCTGGACAAGAGCCAAATACAGACAATTTTTTTGTAAGCTAAAACATGTCACCTAGAACTTGACAACTAATGGAGTCCTTTCCAGCAGAAACTTCCTAATCTTTGTCTTTATTGGCAGGATTTCCATCAGCCTTCTGGTATCCTGAGCTCTAAACAAAATCTCCCATACAGATTATGACATCCCAATATTAGTCTTTCAGGTGACATTTTCAAACCTTTCAAAACTCTTCACACAAGCCATTCCCAAAGGCTCTTGAATCATATAGTTAGGCAGTTACTGCAACTACCCTACTCTTTACCAGCACTCAAAATTAAAGAGGACAAGATTTATTTAGCTCATCGTTTGTGGAAGTTTCAGTCCTTACTCATCTGGCTCCAAGGCAGAGTGGCACATGGCAAAGGATCAACAGTTCATGGCAGTGGAAAAGAGCAAAAGCAACAAGAGAAAATGGGATGAGCATGAGAGAAGACTCTGTCCCTATATTGTATGCAGGCTACCCATCTCAGGGTGGGTGTAGCACTCACGGCCATAATCCCAGAAGGAGACAGTGGATCAATCACAGACTCTAGAGGTTTGCTCCATGACTACATGAGGTTTTGGGGGACATCTAGACATAAACCTTACCAAGTATAACAAATTTGTCTGAGAAAGTCAAGAAATTTCTTTACACTTAAGAGATAAATGTCAACTTGCTCATCTGTTCACAGGACCAGCTTGCTCACCCCCACCTGGTGCCCCACCCCCATTTGCTCCCTGTGGTCTCTGATGCCTTTCTGCCTCTGTATTTTGGGCTGCTGGTCAACTCTAACCTGTTGTCATTTTTTCTTCAGCTTCTGAGAGATGGGGACCACCACAGTGAGCTACGAGTGTAGTCATGAGTCTGGTGACCCTTGAGGAGGTCCCGCTCTGGGAGGCCACTATGAATGCTCACTTAGTGAGAGCACAAAGGCCCCCACACCACACCTAAGACCCCCCTCCCACTGAAGGCTGAGGGCAATGCGGGACTTTGACTAAGTGTCTTCTGAACTGGCCCTTCTTGCCCTTTAGTAAATATTCCCTAGGGTGGGTGTAACACTCACATCCATAACACCAGCATTTGGCCATGAATCAATCACAAACTACAAGTCCACACTCATGACTATGTGAGGCTTTGGGGGACATCTAGACACAAGCCATAACAAACTCTACATGGAATATAGTGCCCAATGCCATCTATTTTAACCCCAATCAGCGTATTCAAATAGAAAATTCTCACTCTCTAATATGTATGCTATTACCTTGTAGTATGGGTGGTAGAAAAAAATCATGCTGTTAAGTGTGATTGTCAAACACTCATTGTTATGTTAAACATGGAGAGCTGAGTGACTATGAGTCCAAGAGGGAGAAAGATAGGTATGGTACACACTAAGCTCGTAAATACAGTTACCACTTGCTTTTCTTGGAACTTAAGGGTGTTAGGATTTAGCACGACATTGGCCTAGATGCAGCTCTACACATGCTGGTCTTTGTCAGGAGTGAATCACCACTCTGAAGAGTGTAGATTATAGGAAATACACATTTCAAACACTGAAAGGCAGCTTTGAAAGGCAAACCACACCTTTGTGATAGATGTTGCTTAGTCTGGCAAGTGGATTTATCAATTTAAGAATTATCCTTGGTAAAGACTGCTCAGCACTAGAAGCAGAACATGTCTGGAAATTGTAGCAGCAGCACATGTTGTTGCTTGTATAAAGCTTAGTGGTAATTTTTAGACTTAACATCCATGGTGCCTGTTGGCATTAGCGCTACCATCATATTCTTCTGTATAATAAACACTCTTAGACATTTATCAACTGTTGATGCAAATGTTCGTATCACCTAACCACTTTTTATGTTTTAATTTTTTGAAATTAAAATGTACCTGCCATAACATAACATAAATGCTAGACTATATTAAAAAAGAAAGAATTATCCTTGGGCATGGGATAAAGCTCAGAAGCATAGCACCTGCCTGCCAAGCACAAAGTCCTGAGTTTGATTCATGATAATAAATAAATAAATAAATAAATAAATAAATAGAGTTATCTCCACATTGCCTCTGCAATACTACACAATCCTCTTAATTCTACCAGCACTACCTGTATTCTTTCCTCTCCCTCTGTATCTTCATGATCTTAAATTCCCTTACTTCTTGCCTAGACCGTTTTTCAACTGGTTAGAAGCTGCCTTTCTAACTCATTCTTCAGTGTAACTTACAAATGCAGATCCTGTTCTTCTGAACAGAGTGTGGTTTTCTGAGGCACCATGCTTTGCAATGTCCCTCTGGTCATTTTATTTATCACTCTTCACATTTCCTGCCTTTGTGCCTCTAAGTCATATTTTAAAACCCATGATACGTATCATCTCCTCCCTGTAGCTTTCACTAGTCTGATTTAAGAATTTTTCTTTGGGCTTTCTTGGTACCATGTGCTTATTTCAATCATAGTTTTTTCCCTCCTGATTTATTGTAGTTGTTTATTGACGACTTTCTTCAGAATGCCTGCCTTCCAGAATGTAAGCTCCTTGAGTTAAGGGTTTATTGTGCTTTGTGTTGTATGGCAGAATCCATCACAGACTAGATATGAAATAAGAGTGTATTAAACTAAATAATGTAACAATGTGGATTTCAGAGTAGAATACTATGACAGGTAAGAGTCTTGGTAAATGATCATTAAGAGAATGTTCATTTAGGAGGTCACTGGTGACATATACACTTTCTCATAAGTCCCTTACCTCACCTTCTTTTCACTCCTCATCAACGCAATCTTGGCACTATTATTATAAAGCAACTTTCAATAATTGATCTAATTCTTCACAAGCCATTTTTTTACTGCAACTATGATCCTTGGTGTTGGAATACTGAGGTGCTTCCTCCTTTCTCTAACTTACAAGTGGAAAGATTTCTTTCAAATATTCCTGGGTTGTTTGGCCTCTTCCATTACAGTTTTACTTGGAGTAAGAAATAGAGTTGATTGATGACTTTAGGATGTATTTAAGCACATATAATTTATTCACTTTCCTTTATCTGTTGGCGCTTAGTAATACACAGGGGCATGTGTTTTACCTCATGTCCCAAATTTTACAGAATACACTTTCACACAAGAAGCCTGTGCTGGTTCTGTACTACCAGTGACTAGATACGAAGCACTATTTAATTCTGATTTTCAAAAATAGAAACCCAAATATGCTATACTTCGGGTTTAAAAGTATGTAGAATAAAACATGACATTATCTTTCTATCCTAACTGTCATACTCAAACATATTTTGTTTTTGTATCAAAAATAATGGTGAAAGTAATGGAGTGTGTCTTAGTTACTTTTTCTCTCTGCTGGGACAAAGATACCTAATACCTACAAGTTAAAAGAGGAAAGGGTTATTTTAGTTCAAGTTTGTAGAGGTTTCAGTCTGTAGTTGGCTGGCTCCAAGGCATGGAAGAGAGACATAGCAGAGAAGGAAGTGCTGATGGCATAGCATGTGGAAATCAGTGTATGGGATCGAGTGAAAATTAGGAATCTCTATCTTCCAGGGTATCTCCAAAGTGACCTACTTCTGCCCCTACTCATGCTTCAGTACCACACACCCATGATCCAATCACCTCCCATAGGACCCACTTATGATCACATGAAGATTTGCAGAGGCATCTAGATGCAAGTCATGACAGTGCACCACCAGCCCTCAACAGACTCATGCGTATCCCTTCATGTTGAGTACGTTAGTCAATCTCTAAGATTTGACAAAGTCCTAACAGTGTCATCACTGTTGAAAATCTCAGGTCCAAAGTTTTCTCTGAGATTTCAGGCAAACTTTTAGCTGCAAGCCTCTGTTAATGTTAAAAGAAAGTGAAACATGCTCAACCTACAACAACATGAAATAAACACACCAATTCCAAAAGGTACAAATAGAGGGATTGAAAGAAATGGGACCAAAGAAGACCAAAGTCCAGCAGGGAAAACACTGAATACTACAGTTCTATGTCCATCTCTTGAGGCAATCTGTGAAGTGCAAAGAGCTTGGATACCCCTGCCCCAGTGGCACTGCTAATGGTTGTAGCCCTGCTTGCAGTTTTTCAAAGAATCCACCTTCCTGAATTCTTTGTGGTGTCTCCTTTGCATTTTTGGTTTCACATGCACATCTTTACACACCCCTCTCTCAGGGCTGTACTCTCTGGCCTCTGAGATCTTCTGAAAACTAGCTGAAAGCCTTCCAGAGCTCCCATGTGACTAAGGTCAGTACCATGTGGATGACGCCAAGGTTTACCACCACCTGCAGCAGGACTTGGCTGTAGGGGTTGAGTGTCTTGGTGGGGTGGCTGAACTCTGGGAGCCCAATCCTAAGTAATAACTTCTCTAGGTGACTACCATTCTGAGATGCTCCTGTTTGGAGACTTGGGCCTAACTTCTCAAAGAAAAGTCTTTCACTTTTGCAATTTGGGGCTGCCAAGTGTGGAATCCTGTTGGTTCTCGTGATTCCAGCGGGCCATCTTTTCTGTCATCCTGTTCCAAAGTACTGGACCTTTTAATGCTAAGTTTTTTTTAGCACCAAATTCTCTTCTGTTCTATCTTTGCATGCCTCACCTTTTACAACAACTTTCTTTCTGGCCAAAACTCAAAACTTTAAAAATCAATTTACTGGGCTGTTTGTTTTTAATTCTAAAAATCCTTGAACAATAGCCCCCAGCAGCAGCCATGCCTTGCCTTAAATTAGAGTGTCTTGAAATTTGTTCCCTAAAATTAATTAGTCCACTGCCTTTAATTTCAGTCTTTCACAAAGTCTCTTGAGATGGGAAAAATGCAGACAATTTTTTTTCCAGAGCATAACACATATGAACTGGGATATAGCTGCTGATGCAGTCCAATTTTCCAACTGAAACTTATTGAGCCTGATCTTTACTAACTGATTTTTTATATATATTTTTAATACAGGGTCCACAGGGTCTCACTACAGAGATTGGACTTGTTGTGGTTCTTCTGTTTTCATCTTCCCAAGCACTGGCATTATAGGTGTATGCTATCACGCTCGGGCTCAGTCGCTCTTTCCGTGTGCCCTGGGGGTGGGGCCAGCACAGCATGCTGGGGATTGAACCCCAGTTGCTGAGCTTACTGGATGCATTTTTGATCATCATTCTAGTCTTCTAGGTTCTGACCAAAAACTGCCCAAAAGCTCAGCTTACAACATTCTAGGACTACTTCCTTGGGTGGCATCTAAACCTTTCCAATGTCTTCCTGCAAGCAAGTTTTAAAGGTTTCTGACCAACATGGCCAGGTAGCATCACAATAATTCCACTTCTCAATAACTTACTTACATTCTCAAAGCTGACTCAAAATACAAGACATGGACAGTATCAGCACAAATCTTTCTTTTCAATGAACTAAGAGAAATTAGTAGTACAACGCTTTTATCTATCTATCTATCTATCTATCTATCTATCTATCTATCTATCATCTATCTATCTATCTATCTATCTATCTATCTATCTATCTATCTATCATCTATGCATCATCTAAGCTACTTACTGTTTCCTTCTTTCTTTTCTCCATTCCCCATCCCAGTTTCCACTTTCTTTATTTGGATTTCACCTCATTTTACAATATCTATTGTACATTTTGGACCTTATTTAATCTTTTGGCTTCTCACACTAAGGAGATCATACGATGCTTGCACATATTTCTGATTTATATTTATTAAGGGAAAGAAAAATCCTGTCCAAGTGAGGGACAGGACGGGGCCCAAGTAAGTTGTCCCCGGAAAAT
>NW_004524675.1:8137128-8192595 GCF_000260255.1 Octodon degus | reverse complement strand
CTTCCTTCCTTCCTTCCTTCCTTCCTTCCTTCCTTCCTTCCTTCCTTCCTTCCATCCATCTTTTCTCCTTTCTCTCATCTCTGTTATTTAATCCTTAAGTTCATTTTCTTTCCATTTTGCTATATTTATTGTACCTTTCCTGCATAATCTTTTTTTTTTTTTTAGGTTCTTACACTAGCGAGACAATATGATATTTACACATGTGGGTCTGATTTATTTCACTTATGAGTATAGCCTTTAGTTGAATCCACTTACATATAAAGGCTTCAAATTTATCTTTCTTTATAACTGAGTAATACTCCATTGTATAAAAATACTGCATCTTTTTCATTCATCCCTCAGCTGTTGGGCATTTTGGTTGTTTCCAAGATTTAGCTATAACAGATTGTTTTGCTATAAACATGGATGCAGATATATCACTATGGTATGAGATTTTCAGTTCTTTTGGAAAGATACCCAGAAGGAGAATAAAGGGTTGAATGGGATTTCCAGTCTTAGTTTTTTTTGAGGCGTCTGCACACTGGTTTTCATAGTGATTGTGTCAGTCTACATTCCCATTAGTGGAGAAGGGTGCCTTTTCCCCCACAGCCTCTCCAGCATTTGTTATTAGTTGATTTCTTTATGATAACCATTATTTCTAGGGTGAGATGGTATCTCAATGTTGTTTCAATTTGCATCTCTTAAATGGGCAGTGTTGTGGAAAATTTTTCATGTCTTTATTTGCCACTTGTGTTTCTTCCTTTGGTAAGTGTGTATTCACCTCACATGCCCATTTTTGGACTGAGTCTTTAAATTCTGGGTGCCTAATATTTTTAATTCTTTATATATTCTAGATAGAAGACCTTTGCCTGAGTGATTGCTGGTTAAGGTTTTTTCCCAATTTGTGTGTTTTCTTTTCACTCTATTGGTGATTTATTTTGACATGCAGAAACTTTTCAATAAGCTGAGATCCCAGTTGTTGATTCTTTGAATTTTCTATTTGGTTTTTGTTCATGAACTGTCTGCCTAACCCTATATCTTCAAACTTTCCACCTACTTTCTTTTTCAGGAAATTTAGTGTTTCTGTTTTAATGTTTAGATCTTTCATCCATTTTGACTTTAGTTTAGTGCCTGGCAATAGACCCAGTTGTAGCTTTAGTTTTCAGCATATGGACAGCCAACTTTTCTAGCACCATTTGTGAAAGAGATTATCTTTCTCTCAATTAATATGTTTCACCCCTTTGTGAAAGATAAGATGGCTGAGCATGTTTGTAGTTTTATCTGCATCTTCAATCTATTCCATTGATCCTTGGGTCTATTTGTTTTTGAGTCAGGGATTGTAATGCCTCCTGCTTTGCCTTTGTTGCCCAGGACTGCTTTTGCTATTCTAGGTCTTTTCTGATAAACATATAGCAATGAGACAGTTTCAAATCAAATCGAAAGTACAGTTTCAACAAATAATACACTGCATATATTCTTCATAGTGGTTAATTGCTGTACAAGATGCAGACTTGTGATCCTACTTACAAACACCATTAGAAAAAATCATTCTATTCATTAAGAGAATGCAACTATATATCTATCCCAACCACTTTGAATAGACAGATACAAAATGGACATTCATTGTTATACCCCAATTTTTTAAAGTTCCGTTGTTGAATATTATAGGTGTGTAAACTCAGCAAAATATTCTAAAAGAGTCCAGTAGCCCATAATAGCATTGGGTCTTCTGTTTAACTGGCAATGTCAGAAATTATTGACCTGAGTCCCCCACAGCTCAACATAACAACATGGCTTTACTTCCTATATTTCATCTTCATACTTTTCTACTGGTTGGTTAAGACCAAAGTAAAGCAGGACCTGTGCAACAAGAGTTGTAGCTTTTTGGTCTGACAAGGTCAGTGAAATGCCCTCAGGATTTATCCTGAGATCCTGTACCTCAGATTGTAGAACCTTTGTCAGTGTCAGTCATGTGGATGAGTCACGGCCAATGCTTGGCCAATGTGCTCTCTGTGAAAGCCTGAGAGAGTGTCTTCTCCCCATGTGACTCTCCTTAGGCACACTCTACATCATCGATCACTTTCCTCTAGGTCTTTTCTGATTCCAAATACATTTTAGGAATATTTTCCCTAGATTTGTGATGTACACTAGTGGTATTTTGATAGGGATTGCATTAAATAGGTCTAATATTTTTGGGAGTATAGCCATTTTCACATTGTTAGTTCTTCCTATCCAAGAGCAAGGAATATCTTTCCATTTTCTGAAATCTTCTTCAGTCTCTTTTTTCAGAGTATTGTAATTTTCATTGTATAGATCTTTTACTTCCTTTGTTAGATTAATTCCTAAGTATTTCATTTCTTGTATGCTATTGTGAAGGATATTATTTCTCCAGTTTCTCTCTCAGTGAGTTTGTTATCTGTATAGCAGAATGCTGCTGCTTTTTGGTTGTTGACTTTGTATCCTGCTATGCTACTGAATTTGTTTATTAATTCTAGGAGCCTCTTGGTGGAGTTTTTTTGGGGCTTCAAGTAGAGTATCATATCGCCTGTGAATGATTATAGTTTAAATTCTTCTTTACCTATTCTTACTCCTTTTATTTCTCTGTCTTGTTTGATGACTCTATATGATTCCAGAACTATATTAAATAGGAATGATCGGGGACATCCTTGTCTTGCACCTTATTTGAGAGTAAAAGCTCTCAGTTTTTCTCCATTTAGAATGATGTTGGCTGTTGTTTTGTCAAAGATGGCTTTTATCAGATTGAGATAGAGGATATCTATTCTGATTTCCTCAGGGCTTTGATCATGAATGACTATTGGACTTTGTCAAAAGTCCTTTCTGCATCTATTGAGACGGTTGTGTGTTTTTTGCTTTGTCTCTATTGAAATGTAGAAGTTTATTAAATGGAATTTTTGGGGTCTTTGTTGTAGTTTAGGATTTTGACAGGGGAAACTACTATAGACATTTAATTACAATAGTATTTTGTGATAAACACAAAAATAATCATATAGAAAAAGAGAGTTCAAGACCTGTCCATATGCTAAAGACCAAAGAATCCAGCTGAAGGTTTATATCCTATAATAATGTTTTGCATAACTCCTGCTGCAGATGTAGAGCCCCTAACCATGCCTCCCAGAAGTCCAACTGGCTCCCTAGAGCTCTTGACTATGTTTCATGCAAGCATATTGCACAGATATACACTGGGAAGACCCAAAGATCACTGGTGGAAGCTAGTGCTGCCAGAGATATTAAGATTCTGTGCTATCAAGCTGAAGGATCTGTACTGGATCCAGGGAGTACCACTAAAGGTAATAACCAGAACTCCCCCCCCCCCCAATGTACAATAGCCACCCTCAGCAACAGTGAGATCCTGAGCTCCTCCAGCAATGAGGAAACCTGAGTTCCCATCAGGAAAACAACCTGACAAGTTCCCCAATGAGCGTGAACTGTGTATCCTCTCCTCCTCCATAGCTAGGTAGTGATGCTCTAGGTGAGGACCAGAGCATCCCCAAAGTGAATCATAGCCATTGTTGGTTACAATAAGGTCCTGACCTCCTCCTTCAACAAGAATAGACAAGTTCATCAGGAGAGCCAGCATGATAAGGTCCTCCAGCAGGATAGCCCAAGAGAAACAGCAGCTTCCCAAAAGCTTCTCCCAGCCTCCAGTAGCCTCCCTCCTTCTCCATTTCTGCCTTTGATGTTTCTAGAAACACTCCTCAGCTGGTCCTCCCACATGCATCACCATACTGATCCAGCTCAGCTGGGTGTAGCAAGTTGCCCACCAATTGTCAGTTCACCATAGTCTTCTATGTAGAGTATCATGTCAAGTGCAAATAATGATAATTTGACTTCTTCCTTTCCTATTGTTATTCTTTTTATTTCTTTCTCTTTTCAGATTGCCATGGCAAAAATTTCCAGGACTATGTTGAATAAGAGAGGACACAGTGGGCATCCTTGTCTTGTTTCTGATTTTTGAGATAAAGCTTTTAGTTTTTGTCTATTTAGTATGATCTTGGCTAGTAATTTGTCATAGATGACTTTTATCAGATTGAAATAAGGAGCACCTATTTCAATTTTCTGTAGTCTTTTTATCATTAATGGCTGCTGGACTTGTGGAATGATTTTCTTACATCTATTGAGATGATCATATGTTCTTTGTTCTTGGTTCTGTTAAAATGGTCTATTACATTTTTAAAAATTTACATATGTTGAACCATCCTTCCACCCCAGGATGAATCTCGCTTGGTCATGATTTATAATCTTCTTAATGATTTGCAGCATCATATTTTCCAGTATCTTATTGAGGGTTTTTGCATCTATGTTCTTTTGGTAAATAGGCCTGTATTTCTCTTTCTTAGTTGGATACTTCTTCAGTTTTGGTGCTTGCTTCCAGAAATGAATTTTGGAGTATTATTTACCTTCCCATTTCATTACAGAGTTTAAGAAGCAGTGGTATTAGGTCTTCTATAAGTTTTTGTAGAATTCAGCAGTGAATCCTTGGAGGCCTAAGCTTTTCTCTGTTGCTAGGTTTTTAATTACATCTTTAATTTCACTGATTGATTGATATTGCTTTACTTAGGATTTTAATATCTTCTTGATTCAGCTTTAGTAATTCACATATCACTAGGAATCTGTCCATTTATCTGCATTTTCCATTGTGAGTACAAGTTTTCAAAGTAAGTACAGATTGTCTTCTGGATTTCTGTGAGGTCTGTTGTGATTATACTCTTTTCATTCCTAATTGCATGGATTTTGGGTCTTTTCTGTCCTTTTTTTTTTTTTTGATAAGGTTTGACAAAGGTTTGCCAATTTTATTTAATCTTTCAGAGAACCTACTCTTTTATTTATTGATTCTTGTATTGTTTTCTTAGTCTCCAATGCACAAATTTCTGTATTGATCTCTTTATTCATTTATTTTTGTATTTAGTACAGGGTCTACAGGGTCTTACTTCACAGATTGGACTGGTAGTGATCCTCGTGTTTTCAGCCTCCCAAGAGCTGGGATTACAGGCACATGCCACCACACTCAACCTCAATCACTGGGGGCGGGGCCGACACAGTGGTAAATAGGCCTGTAATATTTAAAGCAGGCGCTTTAATCTGTTGAGCTATCTGGCTGCTCCCCCCCCCTTTTAAATGCATTTTGTACATAGTCTACAGGGTCTCACTACACAGATCGGACTTGTAGTGATCCTTCCTGTCTTTCAACCTCCCAACAGCTGGGATTGCAGATGTGTGCCACCATGCCCAGTCTTATTCATCATCTCAGTGTGCCCTGGGGGTGGGGCTGGCATGGCAGACCTGGGATCAAACCTTCATCCCTGCATCTGCCTAAGCAGAGATCTTGATAATCTTCTCTCACATATGGACTTTTTCACTTATCTTGCTCTTTTTTTTCTAGCACTGTGAGAATCACCATTAACTTGTTTATTTGTGCCTGCTCTACTTACCAGATATGGGAATTCACTGTTATACATTTTCTTTTTAGGACTGCTTTCACTGTGTTCCATAAGTTCTGGTATTTTGTATTGTCTTTATCATTTCAATGTATAAAAGCTCTAATTTCTTCTTTAATTTTATCTATCACCTATTGATTATTCAGAAGGTTGATATTCAATTTCCATATATTTAGGAAATTCTTGTGGACAATTTCGTCACTGATTTCCAATTTCATTGCATTATGGTCTGATAATATTCATGGATAATTTCAATTCCTTTGCATTTAGTTATCCAAGTTCTGTGAGCTAATATGTGGTGTATTTTGGAGAATGTTCCATGTGCAGTGGAGAAGGATGTGTATTTTCATATTGTGGGTTGGATCTCATGGTAGAAATCTACTAATTCCATTTGTACAAAAGTTTGTTTCAGTTTAATATTTTATTGTTCATGTTTTTGAATTTCAGTCTATGAATTTCCTTTCAAGTTAAATGTGATTCTTGCATGCAGTATATATTGAATCTTGGTTCCTCATCCATTCTTCCAGTTATGTCTTTTGATTGATGAATTGAGACCATTAGAATTTATAGTTACATCTGAAATGTATTGCTTTATCCTTATAATGTTGTTTTCCTATTGGGTTTTCCTCTTTTATCCCCTCTCTCTGTTGAATTGTTTTCCTTGGCAGCTGGATTTCTTCTGTTTGGGTTCATAGAGTTGTAGTTCTTGCTATCTCTTTTTAGAATGTCCTTCACAACATTTTTCAGTACTGATTTGGTGTTCATAAATTTCATCAGAAATTCTTTGTCTTGGAAGTAATATATTTCTCCATCATTTTTGAAAGATATAATCAGGGTACAGAAACCTGGATTGAAGTTCATTATCCTTCAGAACTTGAAATACTTCACTCCAAACTCTCCTTGCCTTGAGGTTTGTGCTGAGAAGTAAGCTGTGATTCTGAGGGGCTTTTCTTTATAGGTGATTTATTTCTTTTCCTTAGCAGCTTTTAGGATTCTATTCTTGTGTTGAATTTCTGGAATCTTGTCTATGGTATCCCTGGCTGTAGATTTTCTGATCGTGGCTAATTGGAGTTACATATGCCTCACTTAGCTATATGTCAAATTATTTTTCTCTGACAGGGAAGTTTTCTGGTATGACATCTGTGAACATTTTTTAAAAAAATTATCATTTGTGCTATCTCTGTATTTGTCATGGACTCCAACCAATCTTAAAGTTATTCTTCTTTTGCTTCACCCAGCAGCTGCTGTATTGATTTTTCATGGTCCCTTTTTATTTTTTAGAAATATTTCTTTTCATGATTACTAACCACAAGCCTGTGTTATGTATCTGAGATAATGTCCTCATGTTGGCTTAATTTGCTGCAGATCCTTTCGGTAAAATTTTTATTCTCCTGGGTGTCAGCTTTAATCTGTCTTCTGGATTCCGTGTTTTTTCTATGCCAAGTTCCCTAATTTTTTGTGTCTGTCTGCCTGCCTGTCTGTCTGTCTGTCTGTCTGTCTGTCTCTTTCTTTTTATTTTTTGATCTATAGCTTGTCCAGAGTCACTAAGCTTGGTTTTCATTGTGGACATCAACTCTGCAGTTATCTGAGAAATTATTTATCTGAATTTTTTCTAGAACCTCATTCAATTGTTTTGTTGGTGCCACTTCAGACGGGTCACCTGGGTGGATTTCAGATTGGTTTACCTCATTGCTCCCTGGGTTTGCCTTTACTGAACTGGATGTCTGAGTTCCATCTGTTTAAGTGTTTTCTTTTGTCTTTTTATAAAATTTAATTTAATGCCTTAGGTGATGCCTGTATCTGCCTATAGCAGATTGCTGTATTGCTAGTATTTCCCATAGGAAATGACCACTCTGGGGACCACCCACTCAGGCCTTTCTGTCCCTCTTTTGGACAGGAGCTTTCTTTCCCCCAGTAAATATATTCTGCTCATAACCTCCATTTTGTTCGTAAAATTCATTCTTCAGTTTTAGACAACACGAACTCGTCCCAGATACCTTTCAGGTTGGGAGTTTCACTTTTTGTTTTTTTCCTCTATGTCATTTGGAGGTCATCCACCCAAGATCATTTTTTTTCTTATGTCATTTAGAGGTTCCCACCGAGATCATTGGACAGAGGTACGAGTTTGCTTTTCTTTCATAAATTCTGTATTGGGACTCATTTAGGCAACAAATTTTTGTGCTTCAAGTGTTGATATTCCTTGGTCCATTGCTCGTAATTATTCATGCTTTGAGTTTGGTTAAAATTGCTTACAATTGCTTTTGTTTTATCTCTTATGTGGCTTTGTTAAAATGTTCATCAGAATGTTGGTAAATCTAAGTTAAAACAAGGAAATGTTATAAAGTTATGGTATTTCTGTGATGTGATATTTTATGACTTTTGTACTTGTATATGTTGCATTTGAACTAGATGCTAAGTGTACTGGTATTTCTTGCTTGACTTCAGAGAATAGTGTTAGAGACAGTAATGTTAGTAAGCCTCCTAGTGGACTTATGGAAACTTCTATAAAATGGGACTTTTAAATCTAGCTCAGACTTAGAAAATATACATGCCTGTATATGAAACATGGGACTCCTTTTGCCAACTAAATGAAATTAGGTTGGCAAATGACAGTTCTTAAAGACTTGGAAGACAGGTTTCACTGGGACAGACAGGCTCTGATCCCCCTTTACATGCTAGAGGAAATGTCAAGCCTTCTCTCTTTCAATTTCCTTTATTTGACCTTACTCCTAATTTTCCTAACTCTTTGCACTTTCCTTTTCAGAGGCACCTAAAAATTAGGAAAATGATATAGACTGTTCCAACTAAATGAAGCCCTTAGAAAATGAGTGTTTGTTAATGCCAAAGACAAGGAAGTCATTTTAGAAGAATGACACATACCCCACATCTGGGTAAAAGAGGACTATGCTCATTCAGGAGGACACATGTAAAAACAATGTCCTGGCTTAGTGCTCTGGGCAGGTCTCCTTTAGGAGGCTAAACCTAAGACACAGTGGAGAGAACCAACTTCTGGGTGACACCAGAAGGAGCTATCTCCAAAAGCAGCACAGTTATGGGACCAAAACACATTTAGTGTGAGAGAAGATCTCCAACATTTTCTCCTAGTAATCACTTAGGTACATATGAGATAAGTTATAGACATAAAAACCTTTACTACAAAGTGCTAGGTAATCTTGTTCAGGCTTTTAACTATCCTTTATAGAAGTTGGACAAACAGTGGTTACTCTTCCAGATAGTAAATGCTCCTAGAGCAGCTGCCACTCTTCTAAGCAGAGGACAGGTTTCCCCAGCCATTCTTTGGTGAATCCTCATTGAAGCAAATGGCTGATGGAATGTTGACCAGAAAGACAGCTGGATTCCTTTCTTGAGACTGATCTCTGGTTGTTGAGCCAATAGAAACAACACCTGAGGGGTAATGGCCAGGGCTATTCTCTGGTGGATACCTAAAGGGACTTGGTGGAAACTGGCTCTTCACGACTGAAAGATCTCCATTTACCTATTGTACTTTTTTCTCTCTCTTTCTGCCACTAAACTAGGAGTTCCACCTGAGCTTTTCAGTAGAACCCTTTAATGAGCAACTGCTTCAGAAATTAGGCTGAGACAGCTTGCAACAGCTTACATTCTACAGTGGCTATCAGAGGAAGGATTTACATCTGTGTCTTACACATTAGCTAAGAGTAAGAAAGATTTTTGTCTGCTTTAAAGTAATGCGTTTTTACCAATATGTAAAAATGTGATTGCTAGATAATGTAAGTTTTATCTGTGAGCTCCAAAGATTTAATATAGCCTAGTCCTTCTAGGAAAGGCTGCCCTGATGACTAGATGGAAGAACACAAGTGTCTTGGATATTTTTTTGTCCTAGGGCCCAGGGCAAAGCTTCTCTAGTCAGTTGTCTCTTTTGTCTACCTCCAAAGGTGATCTCTTTTACAGTACAGCAAGGAAAGTGCTCTACTTCCAATGAACCTTTTTATACAATAGTTACACTTCCTTCTGTAGACATCACTGTCACCAGATTGATTGTAACATATTTACAAATATTTAGTAAGAGTAAGTGCATGGTTTGCATGGTTCGTGAGATTCTTGGGAGACAAAAATTGTGCACCAGTTCAAGGGTGAATAGGCTGGTCAAATCTTGTCTCCCCTCACTCCAAGAGTATCCACCTTCTCTGGAATGGTGTGCTCAGGGGATCACTTTATGGAGAATCAATTAGAGGTGAGGTGGAGATATCCAGAACTCTCTTTTTTTCATTCCAGATTATAGGAATCTCACAATCAAGGTCTCTTAGCCTAAGGACAAGACAGTGTTAATCACAGCTTCACCCAACATTACTGAAGGTAAGGCTTCCCCTATTTGCTTTTCTAAAGGGTGAGCTTCTAAAACAACTTTAACCCAGGACTCTACAGGGCTATGCCCATCCTTAGCTGAGTTTATGCAAGCTTTTCAAGGATAACATCCTTTAAAGAAGTAAATAGACAATTTAGAACTTGCAGAGTTCATGTGCCTTTTTCTCTGTGACCTAAAACAGATAAAGTCAGATCTTAGACAATCTTTAGATGACCCTGTTAAGTACATTGATATCTTTAGAGGACTTACTCAGACTTACAAATGTTAATCTTAATCCAAGCTTTGAATTCTAGTGAAAGGCCGCATTACAAGCTGCCATTACATTTTGAGATAAATATCATATTGTTAATTTTAAATAGCCAAGAGACAGAGAGCCAGTGGAACTACCTATTCCCACTGGAGTCCAAATAGTCAGACCCCTGCTGTTCTAATAGACAGGCAGAAAACTAAAAAAATATATTTTCTAGTATATATTCTTGAAGGTCTAAGAAGAACTAAAACCAAGCCTTCTAGTTGTTTTAAATTTTAGCTATTTACCAGGAGAAAGATTAACACCTCTGTGATTTCTTAGAATGTTTAATAGAGGGACAGATTACTCTTACAGATAAATTCATTACTCAGTTAGCTCCAAATATTAGAAGAGAGCTATGAAAGTTAGGTTTTATTCTAGATAACTCACTTGATATTTTAGTAAAAACTGTTTCTTAGTGTTCTATAATCAGGACTTGGAGAAAACCAGGGAGAGAAAGCAAAGAGATTAAAAAATGGCTGCCTTTTTTGTGGTCTCAAAACAGACCCAAACCTGATTCTCTGGGCTCCAAGAAGAGCTCAACGATGAGGTTCATCTGCTACTGCTGTCAGAAGCCAGGCCAGCAAAAGAGGGACTGCCTTAAGAGGCCCACAAGCCATGCCCTGACTGCCAAGGCAGCCAGTAGAATTGAGAGTGTACTCTGGGGTGGAGGCCCCTCAGCTTCTCAGGTGGTCCAGTAGGACTGAAGGGCCCTAGACCTGCCTCTTCCCTCTGGCTGGACTGTTATCTCTACCTGTCATCTCCACAGAGGAGCCCTGAGTAACCACGACCAAAAGAAAAAACCCAGCCTATTGTTGGATATTGGCACAGGTCTCTTTGTCCTTCTCCAACCCTGACCTTCTTTCCAGTCATTTACCTCAATATAAACAGACTTTAAAAGACATCTTGCTTTAGCTGTAACTGAGATTCTATAATATATATTCAGGTTGCTCACTAATCAACCTGAATGCTGAGACTTATCTTTTACAATTGAAATATATATTGTTTATATATAATACTTAAAAATGTATTTCACTAGTTAAAACAGATTCCCAAGAACAAATAAGATCATGTCAACATAAAAAAGTTCTAAAGACAATGGATGCACAGTGTCCAATAACTTTGGACATACAGATAGAGCCAGACCTTGTATTTGTGACATAAAACTCAGAGCCACAGTGTTAGAAGAAAAAACTCTTCACATTTCTCTTGATGATACCCAGCGTCATATCTAAAACATTGAATGGGACGTTGGTTTAATCTAACTGAATGCTATGTATTTCATGATAATTGTATAAGTTCACTGGGTTGATTTCTGTTGTAACTCAGGTATTTCATGTTGATAGTATTTCATGTTGATAGTCTTGTTGATAGGTCACAAGTGTGACCTCTCTTGGGACTTGTGGCAAACTATCAGACTCCATAAATAAAGGGGTCTAAAAGCCAGCTGGGTTACAATTGCTATTCCTTTAAAAAAGTTTCTAACTCACTTGTTGGCTGAAATGTTCATGCTTTGATTATGCATGCTCCAATTTCTTAAAAAAATTGTTCTTTAGAAGATAACAAAGCCCAGGTAATCATACAGGTAAAACTATCGCAAATATACAAGATTAATTTTAGATTCTGTTTACTGGGATCCACTAGATTTTTGTCTATAGAGACACAGTAAGGCCTTAACTGTTCACCTCACAGAGCCCAGGTGAGCTGAGTCTTCTCAGGGTTTCCAGCCTCATTACAAGAGAAGCCATCTTCACATTCCTTGGGCAGGGCTGCCTGCAGGAGGTCTTAAAACCAAAAAGTTGTATCTTTCTCAGTGGGCCCCAGGTATCTGACACAAGCTACAGAAGTTAGAAGGTTTTGCAGGAATGAATTGATCTTAGTTGAAGTGTTTCATAGTAGAAAGAACACAGAATGGAATTAACAGACAGAAAATGAGGATAGTGATACTAGCAGCCTACAGAAATGAAGGCCAGTCAGGAAATGGGGGAAAAATCATTCTTCCCTAGATCCAGACAAAGAAGGAACACTCCAAGCAAAAATGTCCAAAGCTGCTAGAGAGGGAGGAAAAAGTGTTCAAGATGGAGTCAGAGGAAGTTTCAGATTGAGGTGGCCATGGGTCTTAGCCTCTCAGCCTGGGGGAACCCATGTTAACTGCCAATATAAGGAGAAAACCTGTTATACTTTTAATAGAAGCTCATGCAGATATCAATGTCATGTTACCCAGGCAGTGGCCCCACGTGCAAACTGGAGAGTACTCAATGTTTTCCCTATTTCTGTCAATTCATGTGTCCCAAGTAATAGTAGAGTTGGTGAGACATAAGAGGCCAGTTTGTTTGAGATAATACTGTATGGCCATGGAAGATAAAGAGACTAAACCTCACATTTAAGAGATGTCTGCTAATGGACCTACACAAATTTCTGACTAGTCTTTTTGTAATTACAAACTTTAAAAGGTTATTACATGCCAGATCTTCTGCTAATACCTCAATAGCTGTTCAAAATATAAGATATCAAATCATTACTATTTACTTGGTTTAAATAATTTTGACTATATTCATAATTATCCTGCTTATATTATTATTTACCCCATGCAAGTTTCATAGTTTCTTTGATTTGTCTCCTCCAGATTTAAAGCTGTCCTGCCTACCCACAATGAAAATTCCTGGTGTCTGTAGAGGGCCTTTAGGTAGAACCTCTGGAGAGTATCTCTGACTGCCGATCAACAACTAAGACCCCTTTCAGCCTGAAAAAGCAGGGCGGTCATCGCTCATGCTTCCTTCACAGCAGTTCAGGTTACTTATTCAGAGGGGAGAATGTTGCAGGCAGCTGAATTGTATAGAAAAATTATAGGCAGGCAGAAAGGGCCAGGCCCTCAAGGAGACAATATGGAAGACAAGGTGAGTTTGCAACTTGGAAGGAACAGACACTCCCTATGGACCAGACTTCAAGACAAAAGAGGAAACAAATATAGCTACATACTTCCCTAAGGATGGACATCAGGGATTGATATTCTAAATAGGTATCAATCACCTTGAAAGAGCCCAAATGAGTCACTAAGCCAACCCCCAACAGGAAGAGACCCTGTCCCAGTATTCATGCCTGCTTGCTATATGACTTGCTTCCTCATTTGGTACTGGATTTAATCAATTTTACCTGAGCAATGGTGCTTGTAATCTCATTGGTTGACCATAGCTTTGTCCCACCTCATGCCCATCTAAGCGAGTTCCCATGTTCTCCACCACCATAGACCTGCTTCACTGCATGCTTTTCCTCTGTAAAAGTCCCTGGAAGGGACAGCTTCTCCAGGTACACCCACTTGGGGCTTCCCCTTCTATCCCTCTCTTGGACAGGAGCTTTCTTTCCCCCAATAAATGTATTATGCTCATAGCCTAAAAAAAAAAAATAAAAAAAGGAAATGACCATTTTGATGTATCTTCAAGGTGTAGCTGGAGTTTGAGTTTTCAGTTAGTTTCACAATCCCACCTCTTCATTTTTTTGGGAATGAAAAATTGCTGCCTGTTTAGCCCAGCCCCTCCATATTTGACACTGTGCCACAGTATTTTCTGTGACCCTTAGGCAATCTACCTCTTGGAATACCAGAAAAAGCAGTGGTGTTAGAACCATTGTGCCATTTTTGGGTACAGTGGTATCATTAGCAAGGAGCTAATCATTGATTTGCCATTTTAATTGTATGAACTAGATTTCTAGTTTATAAAAAAATCTAAAACATACCAGAAAATCATATGCAGTATACAAGTCCTTAATACATCAATTTTGCCTGCAGGTGTTAAAATTTAAAATGGGTTGGGGAGAAAATAGTGGAGTGGAAGAAGAGAAAATGATTAGAAGTAAAGCTGGAGGACAAACAGGGATCATGATAACTTTGGGAAACTGGTGCAGAAGACTGGCGGGAAAGAGAGAAGGAAGAGATAGAAAGACCAGAACAGAGCCTCAACCACAAAGGACCTCAACTATGTTCACATTCATATAAAATCAGTATTTTTTTTTTTTTTTGCTCTGGATGCCCTTAGGCATGGTTTAGCTGGCTGGAGTGTTGTGGGAGTCGAACTACAGCAACCTGAGGCTGACAGCTTTGTGGAAGCAGCCACTTAAAGAACTGAGCTATGGCCAGGCCCCCTAAAATCAGTATTAAATAATGAAGGAGAAAAAGCAAAACATCACCACAATAAAAACAGAGACAGAGAAAAGGGAAAAAAGAGTCAAAGAGAAAAACAGTTCATTTCTTCCACTTCCACTTCCAAATATTCTGCTATCACTGAGAGACAATGTGAAGAAACAGAGTCCTGATCCATGACAATCTATCCCAGTGAGTCAGCAGTAGATTTTTGTTTGGGTAGTGGTTAGTCCAAGTGAGGCTGCACCTTTTGGCAAAGATGAGACTCATTCAGCCTGCAGCCATCAGTATATCTTCTGTCAGCCTAAGCCCAGCTGGGAGCCTCTAGATGAAACCAGCAGGCACCCTGAGTTCTAAGCCCAATTGGCCCTGCTCCAAGATGTGTGGGATGACTAAACTCTTAGCACCTACTGCCAACTAGTGAAGTCCTTCATACCTGCTGCTTCTTTCTACTGCTACATCTGTCTGTAGAAGAATTTATGGTGACCACCAGTTATCGTGTTTGTCTGCAGGCTTGAACCACTCCTCTTGCATACTGTATCCCATTTGAAAAGGCTCCACAAGTAACTTCCTCCTTCTTTGTTGAAGTTTGTCTCTTCACTTTCTCTCTGGGCTTCAGTTTGCACTTCAGATCATTCCTGGGTTGAGAGGACCCACTCCCTCATTGTCTGGCTCATGTTGCCATAGTCCAGAATCTGGACAGCGACTCAGAGCGGCACTTTCTCTGATGCTTACCACTCTGCCATCTTGGCCTTCACCTTCCCTCATCTGTTTTGTTTTGCTGATAGGGATAAAAACCTCAGGGCCTGGAGTAAGCTAAGCATGTGCCCTAACACGGAGCTTCATGTCCAACCTTTCTTGTCTCCTTATGGATAAATTTTTGCCTTAGCTTTCTCTCTGAGACCATTTTGTTATTTAACTTCTGGCTGTCTGGGGTGGAAGCACTTGTAAGGTATATGCCTCAGAGATAAGTTTGGCAGATAGGATCAAAATCTGTTACAGGATGCTATCAATATAGGCTTAGAAACTTATTTCTTACTCCCTTCTTGAGAGGAGTACTATGTAGGGATCTTGTGTAAGAACTTTGATTTTATCTGCTACCTCTTATATTTATTGCTTTCACTTTCATTATATTAGACAAGTAAATATCTATACACTTGGAATATCTACTTGTCTATACAGTGACTTTCTTATGTAAATACCTTAAAGAAGATGTATTTAAATGTTATGTCCAGGGCTGGCCAAGTAGCTCAGCAAATTAAAGTGCCTTCAAGCAAGTGCAGGGGCCAGGGTTTGATCCCCAGGCTCGTTGTGCTGGCCCCACCCCTAGGGTGCACTGAGACGGCAATTAAGACTGAGTGTGGTGGCACACACAAGTAATCCCAGCTCTTGGGAGGCTGTAAACAGGTGAATCACTAGGAGTCCAATCTAGTAGTGAGACCCTGAACACCCTATAGACCCTTCCCTAAAATTCAAAAAGAAAAAAAAAAGTTATGTCCTCAGTTTTTTTTTTTGTTTTGGTGGTGGTACTGAGGATTGAACTCAGGACCCTGTGCTTACCAGGCAAGCACATATTCCCCTGAGCTGTCTCCCCAAACCCACGTCCTCAATTTTAACTGAGGATGTTTACTATGAGAAATTTCATATAGGGCTTGTTTTGTAAAACATTATTAAAGGTATTTTCTATTTTATCAGTTATTGTTTGATGTATAAAACTTCAGAAATGTATGGCTTTTAGAATATAACAAAAGAAAATGCTATCTCTTTTCACAATTGCATTTTCCTTTCTGTCAAACAAATTCATACTCCCAATAATCTAATTCATTACCTTCCCATTTGCTTTGCTCTGGTTGCCAGGAAGCTCAGGGCAAAACATAGTAGTTAAATATAGCATCTGATATGCTAGCTAGTAAAAATACATTTCCTCTTTTTCTAAGCTTTCTATTTATATTAATAAGTTGTTTTGTGTTTGTACATCAATAATGTCAAATCTAGTTTGGAAAGAGCCAAGCTATTTTATAAACTTACAATAGTTTCTCTGAACAATCTTCTTTATTGCTTGGGAGAGATGTGGCAGAGTCCTTAGGGTTGTACTGCTGTTGTTTCTAAAGTACCCAGCAGTTACTGCAAAGTATCAGCCCCAGTCCTACTCCTAGGGGCCTTGCAGTGTATGTGCACATCACTACATGTTATGCTACTCCCAAACTGAAACATACTAAGCACACATGCACACACAGTTTCTCTCTTTAGTTCTCATCCTGTATTATTTAAGCAAAATCTTAGTTAAGATAAAATATATAGCTTATACAGAGGACGGGAGCTCAGTAGGTGTACAGATTGGGTGATCAAGACTTACAAAGTAAATGTAACTCCATCTGGGATTTAGAATATGGACAGATTTGAGTACATACCACAGAGAGATGAGGGCGGTAATGTGCTGATAAATTTCTTCCCCCTTCCATGTTGGCTAAGCCCTGATTTACAGCTTTTGTCATTGTCTATGTTTTCAATATTTGACCATGACATTTTCAAGCTATCATTGATTTGATTACCATCTTTTAAAATTTTGATTTAAAATGTAGTTGCAATGTGCCTATTTGAACCGGGTCTAACACAACATTGGCTGAAGGTTCTATAAGGGTGTGCTCCTAGGAGAAACACTTTGGATATATGAGGCTTACTAAGGAACATTCCTGATTGGCTGCATAAGGATTTTTATGTTGGGAGGTGATGTTTATGATGTGTGTCAATTTGGGACAGAATACATAAGTCTTTTTTGTATATCTGGACTTTAATTCCTTAGGCTATATTTTTGAAAGTTTTTGTACAGAAGAATAAAGTTAATATTTTAGAAAATTGGCCAGTTATTAGTTATAGGTTGGGTGTTTTTTTTTTTTTTTCCTTTTGGAAAGGTTTATTTAGCTGACAGTTACTGGAGGTTTCAGTCTGTACTCAGCTGGCTCCAAGGCAGAGTGGCACATGGCAGAAAGCAACCTTTCATGGTGGCAGCAAAGAGCAAGAGCACAAGGGAGGGGTAGCAGCAGATCAAGCACCTAGCTTCTCTTCCCACCTTACATTGTAAAGTAAATTTCCTGCCCCAGGGCAGGTGCAGGAACTACACCCACAATAATCAATCACAAATTCCAGAAGCTACCCCAAGACTGCATGAGGCTTTGGGGGGGACACTTAGATACAAACCATAACAATATATATTAAGGTAGTACATTTTCTTGGAAGCAGTAATAAGTAACAGTAACAGTCATTATAGTTAATTTCAAAGGCAAAAAACCCCTCAGTCCTCAATATGTAGAAAGAAATGCTGAGGCAGACATTCTTTTGAATCTGCAAGCTTAATAATAAATTCTTTAATGTTGTCAGGACCATGCAAAATATGAAGGACAGATTAGAGATTATATTCTGAAGCAAATATCTGAGATAACTAACTCAACATTGTGATCATTATAAATCTTTTATGAAGGTTTTCTTTCTTTTTTTTACTTACCAGAGATTTTCACTATTTAGCACCACTCAAAAATTTATATCTCTCAGTTGTATCTCTTTCTGAAGGTATACATTTTTCCTGCCAACAGAATGAAGAATGAGGATTAGTAACTGGTTAGTGCCAAACTCGACTGTTAGTATAATCTGGTAGAGTTGCCCTTCCTAATTTGTCTAAACACCTGGCTATCACTGTTAGATAGGTTAGGGGCTAGCATATGGTCCTCATTTTTTTTTTTCATAATTTTATCGAGAAACAAATAGCAATGACACAGTTTCAAATCAAATTGGTAGGACAGTTTCAATAATTCACACATTGCATACATTCTTCCTAGTGGTTAGTTGCTGCACAAGATGTGGACATGATATCCTATTCATAAACACTACTACAGCAAATCCCTCTATTCATCAAGAGAATGTAACTATATATTTATCCTAACCATTTTGAATACACAGATACAAAATGGACATTCATCTGTATCCCTTCTTTTTTTTTTTTTTTGGTTAAGTTCCGTTATTTGAATATTATAGGTGTGTTAACTCAGCAAAATATTCTAAAAGAGTCCAGTAGCCCATAATAGTATTGGGTCTTCAGCTTCACTGGCAATATCAGAAATTGTTGACCTGAGTCCCCTATAACTCAACATAACAGCATGGCTTTACTTCTTATACTTTGTTTTTATACTTTTCTGCTGGAGGGTTAAGACCAAGGTAAAGCAGGACTTAGGCAACAAGAGTTGTAGCTTTTGGGTCTGATAAGGTCAGTGAAATGCCCTCAGGATTTATCCTGAGATCCTGTACCTCAGATTGTAGAACCTTTGTCAGTGTCAGCCATGTGGATGAGTCACGGCCATTGCTTGGCCAATGTGCTCTCTGTGAAAGCCTGAGAGAATGTTTTCTCTTCAAGTGACTCTCCTTAAGCACATTCTACATCATCGATCACTTTCCTCTTTGGCCCCATAATCTCCTTGATCTGAAAATTTGGGACACTACCGAGTTACATGACATTACAGTACAAGTTCTCGTATGTCCTGAGTCTTAATTGACCTTGGAAGGCTAGGGCCAAAATGTTGATTTTCCTTGCGGCCCTTCTTTTTCTCTAATTTTGATCTGCAAACTTAGGTTGTTAACCATCCAAAAAAGAAGTTTATTGTTATTATCATACAACCTAGGCTGTTAAGCTTAACCTCACTATCTGTCTGAATATCAAACATCTTAAGCATAACATGGAACAGGTATTTTTCATCAAGTATTGATATGTTGAACTTTAAGTCCCTACAGAATATGATGAAAAAACATCTAAAAATTAGAATATTTTTTAAAAAATAGGCATAAAGAATTATGTACTTCTTATGTTTACACATAAGTCCAAAAATCTAACCATATACAATGTTGAAGCGGGACAGTCACACAATATTTCTTTTCCTGTCTCTTGCCTTCATTTACCACCCCCTTCGTTTTGAACAATCATCTACCTGAGAGACAGTACAGCAGCAACTGGCATGTCATGACAAGCAGCCCATATTCAGAAGACCAGAATGACAGGCATTCCCAGCATGAAACTACTATTACAGATTACCATCTTCAGTGCAGTTGTTTAGTTCACAGGTATCAGTATATACAGTTAGTCAGGGTGTGAATCTTTCCAATTAACACTATATTGGGTCATTTTAAGACAATAGAAGAGAACAAAAAATGTGGTTAAGTGCATATTGAAAGGCTGTAGATATGAACTGATGAGTCAGATTTAGGCACAAGTAGCTGGTAGAAAAGAGAAAGAGCAGTGTGGATAATGCATCTCAGGTCCACATGACATTGAGTGGCCTTGTTTAAAAGTTTGGACTGGAATCAATTGAAGGCTTACTTTTATATTTGGTTATTGATAATGACTGTTACTAGAACCTTCCTGGGGATGGTAGACTGTCACTGGAGCCTTCCTGGGGGTGGTAGAGTGAACACTGATGCACAGCTTTTCTGCGTAACACATTGGCTTTAGTACAGTTTTATAACTATGTTCTGCAACTAAGCATCCCCAAAGTGATTGCTAGATAAAAACTACAGTTTCAGCCAGGTGTGGTGGCACACACCTGAAATCCCAGCACTTGGGAAGTTGGGGCAGGAGGATTGTTATGAGTTTGAGACCAGCCCGGGCTATAAAGTGAGCTCAAGGCCAGCTTGAATGGTGCAGCAAGACCCTGTCTGAAAGAAGACATCACCCCCCCAAAAAAATTCCTTAAAAACAAAGCAAAAAAAAAAACATGCTGTCTTTTTCAATGCATTTTGATGATCATGTGAAGTCTCATGATGCATTCTGATCCTAGCATTAGTCACCAAAGTACATCTAATTTCATGGAGAAGGACAATACAACTCCACTTCTTTTTTTTAAAAAAAAGCTCAACAGTTTAATGCATACAATAGATGCATGTAAACCCAAAAGAAATTCATAGACTAAAAATCAAAGGATGAAGAGAACTATTCCATGCATGAGAACCATGAAAACAAGTAGGGTAGCAATGTTACTTTCAAACAATGTTGACAGTAAGCTAAAACTGATCATAGAGGTTAAAAAAAGAGTAAAGGGAACAATTTAAAAGGAATGGATAACAATCATAAATATATATGCATCAAATATGAACACATTCAACTCCATAAAACAAATACTAGTGGACATAAAAGATTAAAATGCAACACCATCATAGGGAGGGCCACAATACCGAAATTACACAAAAGAGGGCGGCAAGGAAAGCCAACATTTTGCTCCTAGCCTTCTAAGGTCAATTAAGACTCAGGACATATGAGAACCTGTACTGTAATGTCATGTAACTCAGTAGTGTCCCAAATTTTCGGATCAAGGAGATTATGGGTCCAAAGAGGAAAGTGATCGATGATGTAGAGTGTGCCTAAGGAGAGTCACTTGGAGAGAAAACATTCCCTCAGGCTTTCACAGAGAGCACATTGGCCAAGCAATGGCCGTGACTCATCCACATGGCTGACACTGACAAAGGTTCTACAATCTGAGGTACAGGATCTCAGGATAAATCCTGAGGGCATTTCACTGACCTTATCAGACCCAAAAGCTACAACTCCTGTTGCATAGGTCCTGCTTTACCTTGGTCTTAACCCTCCAGCAGAAAAGTATAAAAACGAAGTATAAGAAGTAAAGCCATGCTGTTATGTTGAGTTATAGGGGACTCAGGTCAACATTTTCTGATATTGCTAGTGAAGCGGAAGACCCAATACTATTATGAGCTACTGGACTCTTTTAGAATATTTTGCTGAGTTTACACACCTATAATATTCAAATAACGGAACTTAACAAAAAAAGGGCATACAGATGAATGTCCATTTTGTATCTGTGTATTCAAAGTGGTTAGGATAGATATATATTACATTCTCTCAATGAATAGAGTGATTTGTTCTAAGGGTGTTAGGATATCATGTCTGCATCTTGTACAGCAATTAACCACTGGGAAGAATTTATGCGATGTGTGAATTATTGAAACTGTCCTACCAATTTGATTTGAAACTGTCTCATTGCTATTTGTTTATCAATAAAATTATGGGAAAAAGGCTTTTCCAGCATATACAACTCCACTTCTTTGACAGGTAAAAAGCAAGATTCTGAGACTCGGGTTTCTCAAGTAAGTCATTGCTGTTTTTCTTTTTTTCCTTCTGTTTTTCTTATATGGGATTACATGCCTGCAGTAAATTTATTTCTTCTGAAACATGATTATTTCAATAAATTCCTACTATGGATTAAAAACCTTGAAACACTCCATGATTGTGTGGTTTTTGTCAAATGAAGAGTATCATTAATGTTTGTCACTCTTACACTAGACTAAAAGAAATTCCACTAACTGAGAAGGGGAAATAAGATTTTGCCTGTGTGACGAGATTCTTGTTTTATCAAGTGATAAAAGTGGCAAAAAATTAACTGGAAAAGTACTATAGTGATTGCAAATTCTATTGAAAGGTTATCTCATACTAGGCTCATTTTTATATGTTGTCTCATTTTATCCTCATAACGAAACCTAGGAAAGAAGTATTATTATCCCCATTTAGAAAGAATAAATCTGTAGAGAAATGAGATAATTTGCCTATTTACTGTCAAGTAGTGAAACCTAAATTCTACATTTGTGTTTTACCTCTTCTCTGTGAGTATAATGTTTTACTTTTCCATTAGGTAAGGAGAGAACTGGAATAGAAATAGAGGCATAATTTTGACTACAAAGAAGTAAATGTCTAGAAATAGGGTTGCTGGTGCTGCCCATGAAATGACATCTAGTATGCTATGTGGAGGTTGACAGGGCATCAGGATGTGACAGAGTTAAACAATGTCCTGCAAATTTTGTAGAACTTAGGGTTAAAAAAATATAGGTCTCAAGTTAGAATATAGAATTAAATTAAGTCCAGAGAACCTTTAAATTTTTTTTTCAGAATATAGCATCTGTTTAAACACTAGTAGTATTAGACATTAAAAATCTGCTCACATATCTGCTTCCCCCAGTAGGCTCTGAGATCTTGGAGTTAACTCCTAGTGTAGGAGCTAAGTCAATAAATGTCTACCAAACTAAATAGAGAGAAATTATAGTTTAACTCTTCTTTGAGTCTATGTTTATTTCAATTTTGTTTCCCAAATATAAAGTTTGTTCAAAGCTTCAGTGTGTTTCAGTAAATCTAAGTAAAATGCTAGTGTGGAATCTTTATCTGCTATCACTCTCAGTTCAGGATGTAAATGGGTGAAGAAGCACATCTTTGAATGCTTGTTTCCTGGTTGTGTTAATACAGGTGGAAGAATTCTTAGAGAGAGAAGAATCACAGGGAAGTGGAGGCATCACTCTCCTATGGTGCCCAGAGGTCTCAATCCTTGTCCACAATGCTACGTAGACATTTCTCTGAAGCAGGAATTTGGAAACAGTTGAGAAAACTGTTAGAAACTTATGCTTTTATATTAATTAATGGGACAAATTTATAGTATTGTCATATTTTATCTGTTCTTACATTTTGACACTTATGTGATTAACATTTCTGGTGATCACTGAAATTATTTATAGGCCAAGATGACTCAGGCAGAATCAAATGCCTTCCAATTTTTCTGGAGATTAATCTTGTCTTTCAAGTTTATAAAGGTAATCTTTTCTTGGTTTGATTTTGCACCCCCAATTCTTTTTTAAGCTACAATTGGTGATGAAAATTAAGGTATCAATGCAAAGCATGCTCTGATTTATCACTTCTGACAGGGGAGATCTTTCTCCAGGGTGCTTCCCTTTAGAGGAAACAGTAGGTAAAAGTGACTGTTCCTCAGCTAATGCTAACTGCCAAGTATATTTGAGAAAATAGTTGATGTTAAAACACCTCAGAAAAGGGAAATCACATCAAATCAAAATATCATTCGAATCATCTCATTACCAAGTTTTAAAATATTAATTATACACCTCAAAAACAAGGATGTCACTTGAAGATGGTGCTCTCCTTTGGGAAAACACAAAGACTGGCATTTTAATAAGTATTTACAAGCCAAGTGCCTGACAGGCTGTTTGTGCTTCCCTTTTGTTTCTCACAAACTTTTGATATAAATATTCTTATTCCTATTTTATGGTGTAGAAAGCCGAACGTGAGACTCTGTAGCTTGTACAGTGGCATGTAAAACAAAAATACAAGCATCATCCTGGATCACTGTTTCTCAACCTTTTCTCTCCTTATTTAAAATGTAAGTGTATTTATGGGTGCTCTGATCACAGATCTTTTCCCTGCTTAGTTATGAAAAATTGCTTTTTTCATATCTACCACCCTATTCTTGGCTTTTTAAATTTTAAATCAGGAAACTAATAGATGTTCCATTACTTTTTAAACATTACAATATATATTAAGACTTCATCTTCTTATTCCCTTTTATTAGAATCTGTGAAATACAAGATTATTGTTTTGTAAGAGATCATGGCACTGTAGTATTTCCTGAAAGGATGCATACTTGCTTCACTAGAATTAAATTTATTCCTCAGTGGTCTATTTCTGTATATTTTTGTGTACATAATGACTTCTGCCTCAATGCCAAATCATAGAGCAATTTTTAGAAGACATTATAAATGGCAATTAAACTCAACAGTTAGAGTACCAAAAATATTCAAAAACTCAACAGAAGTGATGACATTATGAATATTTATAATCAAGGCAATGATAACCACATCAAAACAGCCACCTAACCAGCAGTGATTGTAATAAATCAACGGATCTAAGACTTAGATCCCAGTTTCAGAGGTATTAAAATATGAAAAACTGTATTTCTTACGATCAAGAAAGTACAGAATCAAATAGTATACATTTTGATAGCCTGTGCTTCCCATTTCTTCGATTCTGAACAGGTTCCAGCTCTTCTATAATTGTAGCACCTCACCCGCATCGGCCCCTCCTGCCAATAGCATTGCTTTGCACAGTGCCTCTGCTTAACACAAGTTTCTTCCTCTACTCCAGGCTGCACTTTAACATTTATTCCAAGGCCTGTTATAAATGGATGGAAAATTAAAATTTTCATTTTCCTCTTAGGGAGAGGAAGCTGAACCACATATACGACTATGGCAGTGTAGGTTCTTCTTTTCCATTTTACTGTGGTCATAGTTAACCCCTTCCTGATAGATGGACTGAACATACAGTAATAGATTAAACTCATCCGCAGCTTTTGAAGGCACTAGATAATTTGTACATAATTATTATTATCATTATTATTATTATTATTATTATTTTTGTGGAACCGGGGATTGAACTCAGGCCCTTGCGCTTGCCAGGGAAGCGCTTATTCCACTGAGCCATCTTCCCGGCTCCCAGAAGAATTATTTTCATTAAATATTTGTTTTGGAGAGATTTTCACATAGAACTAATTAATGCTACTTTTTATTTCAAGAAATGTATCCATGCAGTAGTCAGCTTTTGATTTTCATTATAAATCTCTTTCTCCCTTCATTTTCCACCATATTTTTACATTGAAAAGTCATTATAATATTTATACTATTTTCATACTGGACCAGCCAACACATACTCAAAGGTGACATTGGTTTGTTCTCACTTCTGCTTTCTAATTCCACTTTCTAATGCAATCATTGAAAACTGTTTCTCTTGCTCATACAATCAAATACAAGGAAAGGAAGGCGGAGAAAGATTAAGAAATGTGCTGAAGATCGCACTACTAGCAACTGGCAGAGTTAGAATTCAACAGGAGGCCACTGAGTTGCAAACTCTTGCCATAGCTTCTGGCTAAGTGCTGCTGAGCTGGAAGGGAAGACCAGGGTGCCTGCCAAACACACAGAGGTATCACTGTAGTACTCGGCTGAGCATACTGAAAGATAAATATTTGCATCTCTAGTCCTTATTAAGAAGCTTAAATCTCTTTAAGAAAAAAAGGGAAGCCCACTATTTCCAAGTAGATTCTTATTGATGTCAGTTGTTGAATGTGAGCTGTGGAGGCAGCAGAGAGAGTCGATGAAGTGGAACATGAGCAATGAGCCCAGGAGCAGAGGGAAAATTCTTAGTTACATGAGGCCTTGAAGGTCAGAAATTTTTTAATGAAGGAAGATTAAAAATAATGTCAAAGTTACCTTGTTTGAATTTGTACTTTGTTTAAATAAATTGTATGTAGTTTTCATTCCATTAGCTGTTCTTAATTAATCCCTTAGTGGTCTTTATATATTTCCCATTTAAAAAGACTAACATATCACTTCCCCCAAGGATCATTACAATTTTATAATTTCATGATACTTACTTTCACATATTCAGGTATTTCAGATATTCAGATATAAGTACAATTTGTATTTCTCAGTGTCTCCATTTAGTATGATTGTCAGAATCTTTATACTGTCTGATTACAAAATTAAATAATAAATGGTCTATTGATGATAAATTCAAGGCATGTGTTTTAAGTTCACTTAGGACTTTCTTTTCTAACACATTCTTTCCTTTTTCCAAGGACTTTCTCCAGTTCTAGTGTAATAGTAAATGGCCCCTCTAGCCAGTATACTCCAGTATGTTAGTTGACCAGGTAATAATCCCTGTTCCAGTTGTGGTCTCTTAGAAATGGCTGATTACTATGATGTGCATTGCATAAACCAGTCCCCAAACGATGAGCCATTCTGCCTCTGTACTTCCTGCTTACTTATCCCATAGAAGCCCTAGACCACCAGAGATCAGGGCCTGATATTCTGGGAATGATCCAGATCAGTGCCCATTGATGTGAACAGGTCATCCTGGGTGTCCTTTCTGTGTTTCTGCTTGCCATAGCATCAGGGATTTTGGAGAATGTAAAATAGAAAGAGAATCTGGCTCAAGGTTATTGGTTTCTTCTGAGTAAGTGTTATCCACTGGACAATAGAATCCTCTCTGGTCCTTGGACAAAAGCTAACTTTTTCATTGAAAATGTATGGAGTGACTCTTATGGATTGAATTATGTTTGCCAAAAAGATATAATGAACTTTATCAATATATATTGAAGATGTGCACTGAAAGTGCTTCCAGTTCCTCAGAATGTGATCTTATTTGGGAAGAGGGCGATTGCAGATGCGATTAGTCATGTTAAAATGAGCTCAGACTGAAGTACAGTGAATCTCCAAAGTGAATGTGACTAGTGCCTTCTTATAGGAAGATGATGTGAAAATGTGAAAGGACAGACTAAGTGCTGATAAAGACAGAGGTTGAAGTCCTGCAGTTGTAAACCAATGAACTGAGAATTGCCAGTGATATTAAAAACTAAAAGAAAGGCATAAAAACTGTTTACAAGAGGCTTTGAGGAATCATGGTCCCATTTATGTCTGGATTTTGTACTTCTATCTCCATAAGTGTGAAAAAATAAATTTCTATTGTGTTAAGGCACTGAGGTCTTGCTCCCTTGGTGTAACATTCCTTAGGAAACAAAGGTAGCATCCCAATTCATGCTCTGTCTAGGGTGTCTTCTTATAGGACCACTTACCCTTGAGCCACATCTACTGTACTCTGGGTGACTTGGGAAAATGTTTGGCTGCTTCCAGGGTCCTGTCGAACTGCTCATCAACCAGGACACTTCAAAGGGCTTCTCTGCTGCACTCATGGGCTAGTGAGGCTCGGATATTCTGAAGTGCTTGCTAACATGGAAGACAACAGAATGGAATCCAGACTTAAGTACTCTCTATTCCTAATTCTGGAAATTGCAAATTCTGGAAATGTTGAGACTCTTCTGCAATCTTACAGCTTATCTAAGGGCAGGGCACAGTGCACAGTCTTTTGCGAATCCCACTGCAGTATATCCTCTTACTGTTTCTATCGCTAAGCTTTCCCCAGCCCTTCACACCACAAGTATGGCATCCCTGACCCCCAAATTCCGGAAGTTTTTTGTGAGTTTTGTACATAGCGTAGACACGCAGGAAACAATAGCATTCTCAATCTTGTCTATAAGAATCATTTCTTGAGTCTGTTACCTGGAATCTAGCAGGTATAAAAGTCTAGAGCTCACATCTTTGCTCCTTTATTTCTTTGCAAAAATGCAATTTTTTTGGGAGGTGCAAACTTTGGTCCCATGGTTTGAATAAAGCGTGTCATTATTAAAAGTAGTGTAGGGAAAAAATCTATCTATTGTTTTGCAATATAATTTTGACTGAAGATAAAAATGGGGTGCAACTCTACAGGCAAGAACAGAGACACCAGAGCTGCATCCTTTATATGATGTCATCTTTTTAGGATTATAGTTATCCCTCAGGGACATAGTTAATGAAGATGAAGGATGAGATTATATGTTGGATGTCATGACCACAGGCTAATGCTTAAACACCAGTCTTCACACAAGATGATGAAGAACTGTTTGCTTCATAGAAAACTTGATCTCTTGTTTTTGCTTTTGAAGGTTTTATGCATTTAATTGTTTATTCTGAGACTTTTCTGCTATGACTTGCCTGTACTTTTATTTTTTCCTTGACTTACTTATTCCTAATTTTTTAATGTTAACATGACTGGAAAATTCTGTAGGATATGATAGTAACCAATATAATCCTAAGAGAATGATGCATGCTAAATGTAGTTCAATAATAATGCAAAGGTTGTCTTCTAGGACCTTAGCAGACATATGAAGTTTGGATAAAGGCTGCAAGAAAAACCTAAGGCAGGATGCGTAGCCTCAAGGCACTGTCATGTGGTGGAGAAGGACACACATATCCCAGAGAAGATGACAGAAAAACCACCAGACACAAATTACTGGATTCTGATTATTATACAATAAAGCAGTTTCTAAGATAGCATCAATCAGTCAACACTCAAATGAGAGATAACAGTTCAGGCAGGTTGAAGCACATCTGGCCAAAAGCCAGCCACCTGGAATGCAAGGCAGCTTGAGTGCAGCCTTGAATTGGGTCAGACCATGTCCAGACAAAGAACGATTCCAATAAGCTATGAGCTATTCTTCAAAATTGGTAAAGTGGCAGTAAATAAAACAATCCTATTCTGGAGGCTCACAACACAGGACTGTTCATTCAGATAGATTACTGGGCACATTCTTTAGGTGTTTTTACCTGAGCTTGAGATAGACCTGCTGATCTTACTAAACACAGCATAGCTTGTTGAGAGTGATGCCTTTTCACTTACTTTCTCCTACTTCAGTAGTCTCTTTCTGTGTAGCCTCATTACTCACAAAGAAAAAAGTTTTTCCTAGAATACTAGAAAGCCTCACTTCTTGTCTCATGCTTATATGAAAAGGTAGAAATGTGTGGGTGATATATCTAAGAGATGTAGGAAGTCAGTATCGGAAGCTGTCAGAGAGTACAAAGTACTAGCATGCAGTCAGCTGTTTTCAAATTGTTTCTGTTGAAACAATGTGACGTGCCCCCCCCTTCAACATTACTATACTGAGGCCCAGGATTCCTACATATGAAGCCTTGGAGGATACCTTTATACCACATCTCAACAATAGCAAATGCACAAAGCAAAATTTAGTTCTCTTAAGATACTACTTTTTAGCATGCATGCTGCTGAAGATATTACTTTGAAGATATTACTTAAAGAAATCTCTTCTTAGGTTTATAGAAAAGCAATTTACTTTGAATTGAAAGAAGTAAAATACATTGAAATGTACAAATAAGTACTTCACCTTGCATTTTGGAGTGTCCAATTAAGAATAATTAATCTAAAAATAATCCAATTGGAAGTAAAAATGTTTACAATAGAAGGAAATATTTTGAAAGTTATTGTTTTATAAAAGTAAGCACTATGTTTAATATATGCAACCTTACACTTGACTTATTTATTCATTTTTTCAAAATGTAAATGCTTTAACAAATGTTGCAAGTACAGAAATAAATTAACTTTACATCAAAGAGCAAACATTTTACAAATGGCAACCAGAGACGAGTTGTATTTAAGAAGCTTAAGTTAGTTTTATGTCTTTATGAATACTAAACTATTTTTATGCAGTACTTTTCCTCATGGAAAACCCTGCTGTCCTTATTCATATACAAATAAAGTAGATGGGGGAGGTCTGGATGACTGTACTCCTTCCAGAAGATTTATCTGGATAGAATTTGATGAGAAATTTGTATTTTCTAGCCACTTTTTTATGTAGCTATGCTTTTCACTATTCTTACCCCTGGAGTCCTGGCTATTTTGGTCATTTTGATATACTAGATCAGACATACACATGTTTGCAACAGAGCATTTAAACATACATTGTTGATTTTATTGTTTGAAGGTAAGAATGTTTTCAAAAGTAACTTGGAAAACAAATCTCAACCAATTGAATTTAAAGGCCAGTAGAAATCCCTGGCTAGGGTTTCCACAGCAACAATTTCAATGTTGACTGCATCCTGGCACTTCATGTGTAGTTAATTGCTTCATTGATTCAACTCAAAATTTCAGAACCTACTGTGTGCTAAGTAACCAAGCCACAGAGAGAATTAAACCAGACCGGATCCTGTTCCTACCGCTTTTTTTCTGTTAGCCTACTACCACTAGTCTGCAGGGTGCTCGGCAAGCAAAGAGTTTTAAAAATAATGTGGCTTGTGTCATAATAAAGGTGGCAGAATGTACTCTGAAACACACACACAAACACCAACACCCCCCCACACACACCCCCACACACACACATGCTAAAATTGTCTCTTGGGAATGGAGACAGACAAAAGGGACTTATCTGTTACAACAACTGCGAAAAGACATCTGAGTTCTATCTGCAAGAATGAGAATGGCTTGTAAGATGGTTAGAGAGCAAGGGAAGAGGGGAGGGTGGTTTTCTTTCTTTTTTCTTTCAGAACCGGGGATTGAACTCAGGTCCTTGCGCTTGCCAAGGAAGCACTTACTCTACCGAGCCTTCTCCCCAGCCCTGAAGGTGGTTTTCAAATGAGAGGACAGAGATGCATTCTGTCCAGAGGGAGCCCGGTGGCGAAGGTGGGAGACTGAGTGTGATTTTAAGTGCTGCTTGTGCTGTTTTCTAGCCAGGACAGTGGAGGTAAGATGTGTTGAGGGAGTGGCAGATTACTACACTGACAGGATAGGCAGAGATTTGAATCATCATTTTTATATCATGATGAATTTGAGCCTCACACAGTACTCAGTGGGGAATGTTGAGTGACCCATGATTTATACCTGATAGAAATATTAACAGCAAGAAAATCACAACAATCATACGAGTTGTGTGACATGAAGTGATTATTTCTGTCTTTCTGCCTTCTGGAAGGCAATTGGTAGGTAAGGTGACTGTTTACATTACGCAAAAGAATCTGGGGCATTTAATCATGCCTTGATTCTTGCCATGATTCAATTCTGTGTGCTCAATACCAGTTTGCCATTGAGTCTCATCACTCTCTGGAGACACAGAAGTCCTCTTAGCCTCCTTTCATTTGCTTAGGGGCAGTTTTGAAATATCTTGTGGACTTTTCTTTCTGAACTAAATTATCCTATTTCATTTTTTGAAAACTTTTCTTAACATCTATGTTACAACTCTTACACTACTTCAATTGCTATTCTCTGGATCTTTTCCAGTTTCTTGACACCTTCCTTATATGTTTTAAAATAAAAAGCAGCATAGCATTTAAAAAAAAGATTCCCAGTAATGTTAGACCTGGTATAAAGGATTATTCTCAGGCATTTTACATTGTACTGCTACTAGGATATGGCTGGTATCATGTTAGGATTTTTTTTTAAAGGCAGTTCCATATTTAGTAGATGATATAATTCCTTTAATGTTTTGATCATCTTTTTTCCTTTTCTTTGTATTCACTTAACAACATTTTTAAAGCAGTTCTGTTAAGTTCTTTTTTATTGTTCATGGATGATTTCTCGAGAAGTCTTTAAAATCTATTCTTATCTTAAGCAGCAAGGGATAATGGAATAAGGACAGGTAGAGGAGACCAAGGTTCAAACAATTTTTCTGTCTAATAGTATGAAAGAGAGAAAGAGAGTAAGTTAGGCTGCAAAAGTTGTCCCAGAATAATTACAGAGTATTCTCAAAAGAGAATAATTTACATGGTAAACTGCATGGTCATCGTGGGTTCTGTTAGTTACTAGTGAGTCTCTCTGCCTCTCAACTTTCTCCTTAGTAAAATGGGACAACAATAGCTAACAAAAAAAAATTGTTAGGAGATTTAAATATCAAAACTTCTAGCATGAAGTTTGATACATAGTAAAAAGTTTACTTCAATAGTTTTCTTTCTTTTTTTCCCTCTACTTTAAAAAATTTATTTATTTTTTTTTAGGGAAGGGTCTACAGGGTGTTCAGGGTCTCACTACTAGACCAGACGTAGTGATCCGTCTGTTTTCAGCCTTCCAAGAGCTGGGATTACAGGCGTGCCTCACCATGCCCAGTCTCAATTGCCTTCTCAGTGTGCCCCGGGGGCAGGGCCGGTGCTGCAGGCCCGGCAATCTAACCTCGGGCCCCTGCACCTGCTTGCAGGAGCTTTAATCCGCTGAGCTATTTGGCCAGCCCTTCTCCACTTTTTATAAAAATGATATTTTCTCATTTCAAGTCAGAGAGAATCTGTATGTATAAATGACCAAATTTCTGAGATAAACATATGTTCAACCAAATATTCTGTTTATGAAGTTTAGTCTTAGATATTAGGAAGTTTAGTGAGTGCCCTTGGTGCATGCACTATGTAAATTATTATCTATATCTTTGCATGACATGAGTTTCCATGAACGATGGTTTGGTCTATCTGGTTGCTTGACAAACAACTAAAAAGAATGATCTTGAATGCAGTAGAGCCTTCAGTTTTTAGATTGAATGGTATTAAGATAGAGTTTCACCAAGTGTATTCTGGCAACATTGTTTCCTGTGAACAGTTAAAGATTATTATGGATGAGAGAGAAAAGTTGGGGACAAATAAACTGTGGAAATGGGAGATGCTGGAACAGACAAAATTAAAGAAATTTCCACTTGAGAAAGTTTCCAGAACGTTGAGAATACTCACCTTGGCTGTGAATGTAAAGTGTATGTAATATAGTTTGTGGTATTTACAAAATGACTAATGGAACTTAGATCTTTTTTTTCCATGAGACGCCTCAAAGACTAATAGCAGAAAACACTTGGAAAATTGCAAGTTACTTATAACTCAATTTACCAAAATGCTTTCCAATCTTGGCAACATATTCATCCATTCAGACATTCAACAAGCACATACGTGGACTAAATTGTGTATTGACTGAGTGCTTTGTGTCCAAGTTAACACTTCAAACCAGATTATATAACACAAAGTGTAGCCTAATATTTGGAAAACAGTTTAAACTTTCAAATATATACTTTGAATATTGTCAAAAGCATATATTAAATTCAGTAAACAATACTTTCATTCTTATTTGGTGGTAAGCATCACTATTCTAGCTGTTTAGTGTAGTGGTCTCCAAAATATTTTGATTGGGTCAATTCTTCACACAGCTAATGTATTATGCTTCATTATTTATGAATTATATTCATGTACTAATGGGACAATACATCATGTAGGCATGCACCAAATTTAGATGTTTAAAAAGGATTAGATAGAAAAAATATAAATAGACATTTCAATATTTTCTTCCTGGAGTCCAGTGATTCACCTGGGGCTGCATATTTCTGTCTTTAAAAATCACTACTCTGGGATGGGGAAACAGCTTGGTGGTCTAAGCACTCGTCAAGCAAGTACAAGGACTTGAGTTTGATCCCAGGTATTGCATGCCTTGCTGGCCCTGGAACCCTGGGTGTGCCATGCTGGCCCTAAAACCAGGAGTGGTGGCTCATGCCTGTAATGCCACCTCTGGAGAGGCTGAGGCAGAAGGATCATTAAGAGTCTGATCTGAGTAACAAGACCCTGTGCCAAATAAATAAATAATAATAAAAAATCCCTGCAACCCTAAGGATGAAGAAGAAGGTGGACAAAAAGATGCAACCATGCTACAGACCCGGGGGAAACATTCCTTTTGATCCATAATATATTTTTTCTTTATTAGGAAGTACATTTTATAATCATCAGCTTGGGGAAAGAGAGTAAAGCAGGCACTTGAATTTACCAGCAATTCCAGATTAAGGTCACTCAGTTGAACCCCATTGTCCTGCCTGCTTCTTCATACCCAAACTTTAGGTCTATTTCTGAGATGGGCTGGGCTTAGCCTTAGCTTCCAGACCTTCCCCGTGAAGCCAGTTCCAGGTACCTCATAAGCACCCATGAATGAGACCTTGGGGTGGTCGATTTGCATCTACTTGCCAGCCCTGCTAACTCACTGACACAGGAATGAGCCCACTCAATCCAAGGCTTCCACAAGTCACTTTGTTGGAAGACCTGGGTGGATGGGCTGCCCACATCTGGATATGGGCCAATAGTGAAAGATTTTATTGCCTTGAAACCAAATTGTAAAGGTTACAAAAGTGTCTACTTCTTTTTTAAAACATTTTTTATTAATTTTATTGAGAAACAAATAGCAATGAGCTTCAAAACCGATTAATAAGACAGTTTCAATAGTTAATACATTGCATATTGTTGTCTTCTTAGTGGTTATTCATAGTGCAAGATGCAGACATGATATCCTGTCCAAGCACTATTAGTACAAATCTTTCTTCTCACTGAATTAAGAGAAAGTAGCTGTATTTCTGTCCTATTTTGTATATACAGACATAAAATGGTCTTTCATTTGTATCCCCTTTTTTTGTTTAGCTTTGTCAGAGATGGGTATTCCATTGCCATTTGAATATTGTATGTGTGTGAATTAAGCAAAAATAATCCAATATAATCTAGGAGTCCATAATAGTAGTGGGTTATCCATATGACTGGCAATGTCAGAAGTTGTTGACCTGAGCCTTTTACAGCTCAGCATATTAATATAGCTTTACTTTTTATACCTCATATTTATACTTTTCTGCTGAATGGTTAAGACCAAGATAAAGAAAGACCTATATAACAAGAAATGTAACTTTTGTATGTAACAAGGTCAGTCAAATCCCCCCAGGATTTACCCTGAAACCCTGTACCGCAGTTTGTAGATCCTCTGTCAGTGTCAGCCATGTGGGTGAGTCATGGCCATTGCTTGGCCAATTTGCTCTCTGTGAAAGCCCGAGAGAATGTTTTCTCTCCATGTGACTCTCCTTAGTCACACTCTACATCATCAATCACTTTCTTCTGTGGCTCCATAATCTCCTTGATCAGAAAATTTGGGACACCACTGAGTTACTGGATGTTACAGTAAAAGTGTCTACTTCTTCAAGTGGAGACATCAACACAAGATCACAACAATCATGAATAAAGAAATATAAAAACATGAAAGGAGAAAAAATACAATCTAAATAAAGTCTCATAATATACAAAAAGGTCATAGTACAGTGATAAAAAGGCATCACCATTAAGAGAACATAAGCATATAAAAACAAATTCCAATACTCAACATATAAGTGCCTAATATATAAAACAAATGTTCATAGATCTGACTAGATCTGGTATGACCAGGGTAGAATGGATATAGAAGTAAATGTTAGTAGATCTGGAGATTGAAACAATACAACAACGATAGGGGACTTTAATATCCCAGTTTCAAGTACACATATCATCCAGACAGAAATCAATGAGGAAAGAGCAGACATGAATAATAGTATACACCGGAGATGGTGAACCTTTTAGAGATTTCAATGATAAGAAACAGCCTGCTGCGGTAGGCATGCATGGATGCGCCACTACTGGTCCAGTTCAAGTAAACCCAACAGACATTTACTGAACGTTATGTGCAGTAACAGCATAACTCAAATTCTCATCAAGTGAACAAAGAACATTCTTTGAACAGATACCTCATTCATCCACAACTATATGTGGTGAATTTAGACTGATAATAGAGCAAGCATCTTTCTGATCATACAAATACAAAAGTAGAAATCTGTAATGACAAAAAAATTGAAAAATCCACAAATATGTGCAAGTTAAACAATGCACTTCTTAACAACTGTCTTAGCTATTTATCTTGTTGCTGAGACAAAACACCTGACACCCAAAGTTAAAGCAGGAAAGGTTTATTTCAGCCCACAGTTTGTAGCTATTTCAGATCATAATCAGCAGGGCCCAAGGTAGTGGGGCATAGCAGAGGGTCATGGCAAAGGAGAAACAGGCCGTGACACAGCAGCCAGGAAGTAGCAGGAGGCAGCGGGCGGCAGCAGCAACAAGCTTCCTCTTCCCTTTATCCCACCCAGTCTATCAGCCTTTTAGGTGGTGCCACCCATACCCAGCCTGGGCCTTCCTGTTACCTGACCCAGAACTATAACAAAGCAATCAGTGAACTAATTTAGCTGCACACACCCTTAATCTAGGTTCACACATGCTTAATCCACATCCACACACCCTAGACCCTAGGTGTAGCCACCCCTGAAACCTTTAAGCATGAAGTTTTGAAGAGACATCTATATACCAGCCATGACAACAGTCAGTCAAAGAAGCAATCCAAGGGCAAATAAAAATATTTTGTTAAGAAATAACCAGTATCTAATGCTAGTAACTTAAAAAATCTAAGTAGATTAAAGGAATAAATATACAAAGAAAGCTATCAAATATTAGACAAATGTAAGAGTATATATTTGTGATTTTGTGATAGTTATAGACTTAAAGCAAATTTATAAATGCTTCAAAAATAAAATGCAGAACTTCTTTTATCTTCAACAAGTTACCGAACTTCTGAATAATATAAAAGAACACACACAAACCTGTAGAAGACAATGATACCTAGGAAAACTATATGTAATGTACTAAGGATAAATAAACCATATTCAGAATTGACAAATAATCAATGATGATAGGTAAAAAAACAAAAGACAAGTGGTCCAAATAAAAAAATCAGCAAAAAATATGAAAAAAATTCAAGATTACTTTACTTCTGGTAATCAAAGAAATTTAACCAAGAAAGATAGCATTTATTCTTGTGTTAAACCACTTTTTATGTTTGGTAAATTATTTCTGTTTTCTTAAAAAGTAATATTTACTGAAGTAAAAAACAATATAATAAATTTATATACACAGCTGAAGAAACTTTCCAAGAAAATTGTTACTTTAGGAAATCTTGTTATAATGCTACGTTAACATCTGGGTAAACCTGTTTTCTTTCTTTCTTTCTTTTTTTCTTTCTTTCTTTTTTTTTTTTTTTTTTTTTTTTTGTGGAACCGGGGATTGAACTCAGGCCCTTGTGCTTGCCAGGGAAGCACTTATTCCGCTGAGCCATCTCTCCAGCCCCCATAAACCTGTTTTCTTGCATGTACTATGGATGCATAGAAATATAGTCTTAACTATGATCCAAGAAAAAAAGGAAATACAAACGGAACACAGCCTATATAAACTATGGGATATAGCAAACCTCCTTAGAGGAATGCTTATAATGATACATACCTTCAGGAGGAAAAAAAAAATCACAAATAAATAACCTAATTTTATATATCAGGAACTAAGAAAACAAAAGCAAAGTCAAAATTAAGTCAAAGGAATAAATTGCTAAAGACCAGAGAAAAATACATGAAACAGAATCTAGATAAATTACAAATAAATAAAAGAGCAGACAGCAAAACTGAGACAAATGAAAGGATTATATGATGTCCTTATGAAGAATTATATGGCAAGTAGAAGGAATCTAGTTGCATAACCTAGAAGAACTAGAGAGCTTGCTAGACACATACAACTCCAAAAGATGGAAGCATGAAGACAAAGAAAATCCAAGTAGAAGGAAAACAGTCGACGAGTTTGAATCTGTAAAACACTTCTCCTGTTAATGAAAAGCCTATGACAGAATGGTTTCATTGGTGAATTATATCAAACATTTGAAGACTAAATGTCAAACTTCTCAAACACTTCTGAAAAATTAAAGAGGAGATAATATTTAAAGCTTCAACTTCTGAGGCCCATGTAACTTTGATACCAAAGCCAGAAAATGACACTCTAGGGAAATAAAATTATATGTCAATATATCTGATGAACACAGTCATGAAAGGCTTTGGCAAAATACTAGCAAAATAAGTTCAATAGCACATAAAGAGATCTATCATCATAATCAAGTGATTTTTATCGCTGGGATATGAAGAAAAGATGAAAGATGGTTTAACATATGTAAATTAATAAATATGATATTCCATCTCAATAGAATTGAATTTAAAAATGATCATCTTAACATGTACCAAGAAAGCACTTGACAAGATGTAATATATGGAATGTATTGAAAATTATTTTAATTAATTAGAGAATGTATATCAATCCCAAGATGGGGTTAGTCCTTATTAAAAAGAAATGTGATAAAGTTAAAATTTTATGGAACATGAATGTTAAATAATAAAATTTCTAGTTTAACTTGGGTTTGATGAAGACATTTGTTATCTTAAACTGTAAATACAACAATACATTTTTTTTTCTTATCGATGGAGAAGAACAATTCATGGAATTTTATCATTCTTGTTTAAAATCTTTCAATTCTTTCTTAATTGAAAACTCCTGAAGTGAACTTGTATGTTTTATTCTAGGCACTCTGTACTTGCTTGTTCCAATGCCTGGGATGTTCTTACACACACAGTGATCTCCTGTTCCCTTTCGTCTCACTTCAGTCCTCACAGTCAACATCGTACTTTTATGATCACCTAAGAGCTACCATTCCTCTTTCTCTTTATTCTTCCATTTCCTTTTAGGATATTAGAAGAGTATATAAATGTTCTCAGTAAACACATACACAGGTCCACAGCTATGGGAAATGGTGAATACGCCCGTTAGCTTGATGATAGTAATGTATGTCATATGTTGTATATGTGCAGAGAAATATCATAATGTAAGCCTTAACTACATATTCAGATTTTTCATTTGCCAATAATACTTCAATAAAGGTGTGAGGAAAACTCTGAGCAATATCAGTTTAGATAGTAAAATTCTTTGATTAATTTCATAATGCCACATATTTGTAGAACATTTATCATATTTTATGTGGTAGTCATCAAGACTACAAAAGTAAGTCATGGTTCCTGTCCCTGAAGAGCTTTTAAGTACCAAAGAGATACACAGTTTACAGTGTTAGCAGGATAGAAAAGTAGGTAGCTCTGGAATACTCTACAAAATATTATGAGCATTGGATTTTGAGTAAGACTTCTTTATGTGAAAGGATGGCAGGGGCTATGTTCTGGGACGGGTCATCTTATCTTTCTCAGTGGGATCTCAGAATGCTAATTCATAGTTCTTCAGTCTTGTTTTCATGAATTCTGTTGTTTCTGGATCCTGCTCCCCTCTTTTGACTTCCTTCAATGTACACATCCTCAGCTGTCTTCTGCGATCCCGTTGCTCTTGCTGCTGTGCTGCTTTTCCTCATTGTCTCCTCTTTGGTCTGAGTAGATCAGCACTGAGACTTCTTTCTTGCTCACCTGCCTGTAGACCCCATTTCATCTTTTGGGCCGATGACCCTGCTGTCTGATTATGTGAGATGTACTTTATTTCACTGTGACTCTCAATTCTAGCAGATGTTCATTTACTTTTCATCACATGAATGTCTTCATTAGAAGTACTGCAACACATGTGGCTTCAGAATTTTAAGAAATGTTTTGATATCTTATTTTTATAAGATGTTAATGATAAGATTTTATTTATTTTAATTTAAGATTTATTTAATTTAAGATTTATTTTAATTTAAGATTTTATTTTATTTTATTTATATGTTTGTGTGTATATAAAAGCCCAACCGTTTAGGAGAAGGGTGCAAGCCACAGAGTATTTCTCAGGTTTCCAGGTTTGTTTGTTTCTTTTTGTCTGAAACATGTCACACCAACTAGTTTTAATTGTATAGGCTCTCAGTGAATGTAAACCAAGTTAGCATTGAACCAGCAGATGGAAAAATCCTTATCATTGAACAACGAAGCAACTTAAATTCTTTCCCCCTCTTTTTGCCATCTGCTATCTGTGCTCATCTTTGAAACATTAACTACTTGGGGGAGTGTTTCTTTTCTTTTCTTTTTTTTCTGATTTGGTACTGGTAAGGAGAAGCTTTCTCTGGTGCTTATCTTTTCAGGAGAAAAAGAGAAGATAAAATGTCATAAATACAAATGGAGCCCTGAAATAATGTTTGACAGTCACACAATGGCTTAAGAAAATGCAGAGTACAAAGTGAGACTAAGAAGTTGCCATTTTCAATTTATTTTCATAATCTAATTCTGAATTGCCTGTAAAGGTTAATCTAAATTCCACAGAACCAAGCCTGTCCTCTGTTTACTTGTCATGGGTGCTGCTACATTATTTTAAGTGCAGCAGAATGAGTATAGCTCTTATTCACAGCCCAGTTATCATTTTTTCCAATTGTAGCAGATATGCTGTTTTTTTTTTAAATATGACTCTCAAATTATTGTAGTAATAGAGTCTATAATGGTAACATATTTCTCCGGAAGCAGTGAGAACAGGATTTTTAGTGTCTTAGTTTTGTTTCTTGTCCCTGGGACACAGCATCCAACACCCACAACTTAACGAATATCTTTATCTTAGCTCGCAGTGTGTAGAGCCTTCAGTTGGTATTCCCAAGGCAGCACAAGGTGGCAGAGGAGCGTGGGAAGGCATTTTCGTGGCACGCTGGCAGGGAAGCAGAGAGTGGGTGAAGGGCGAAGCAGGAGAGGCAGACAGGACCTTCCATGCCCTGCCCCAGGGCACCCGCCTGCCCTGACTCGGCTCCAGCTCCCCGCATCACTCCCAGCCAGGAGCTCATGGGTGGGTAAATTCGCTGCTGAGTAACATGCCGCCATGATCCAGTCACCTCCCCAAAGTGCCCTCTAGAAATACACGAGGCTCTAGCGGGACAGCTGGACACAAACCACAACATACAGTATCTGTTTTGAAAATTGCACAATTCCTTTAACACCCATTTAGTCAAGTAATCGTTTAGATTATCTTTTTCTGAACGTCCATCTCCTCGGTGGGGAATGAATACCAAAGGACCTATAATAATTTAAAATGGCCTAAGGATCTGTTTAAAATTAAAAACTGTGCTGTCCAGTAAGTTCAGCCAATTAAAGCACCTACTTAAGGCAGATGAAGGGACTGGGATTCGATCCTTGGCATGCCATGCCGCCTCCTCCCCCACACCCCAGAGTGTGCTGAGATGGCGATTGAGACTGGGCGTGGGGGTGTGGGCCTGTAATCCAGCACTTGGGGGGCTAAAAAAAGGAGGATCACTATTAGTCTGATCCGTGTAGTGAGACTCTGTATATCCTCTACTAAAACATAGCAAAAAGAGAAAATAAATAAAATTAAAAACTTCAGTTCCTAAAAGTCAAATATTATGTCCAATAACAATGGCTTTATATTTTCTGATGTTTTCATTATGTCTAAAACTGCTTATCCCTGTTTTTCTTGGATCTTCTGAGTAGAGAAAAACCATAAGTAATTAGTGTGGTGAGTCTAGTGTACAGGAGGTCATATTCTTGGTCTAAGTCCAGACCTTCTAGCATGTGGATGTTTGCTGTCACTTTTCAAGTTAGTTTGCCTTTGAGTAGACTTGGAAGACTGTTTATTCTCTCCTCCAGTTGTATTTTCCACTTGGGAACTTAATCTCAGTCTGTGGTTGAGTAGACCAATTGCAGACATTTTCTCTATATGAATAGCTAAGAAGATCCTATCTACAGTGCTTTAGATTTAGGAATAATCTGCTGACTGAACAGTTCAGTCTCGGATTGACAAGTTCGAGAAGATTACAGATAACACTCATTATGTAGAAGTTAAGTGCCTTCCTATATAACCTTGAACCTTTATCTATTGGTTTAATCTAACTCTTGTCTACTTATTTGCTCTTAAGATATACTCCTTATCTTTCTTTCCTAATTGGCATTTCAGGTGTTAAAGAGATTTTGGGCTCAGGAGGACAGTGACATACTCAGCTTTATCATGAAATAAGCGGAGGACTGAAGTTGTTCTAAGTAGCAGCACACAGGCCCTCCAGGGAGCTGGAGTTCCATCAGCTGCATTGCAGTATCCTGCATCTTTCACACAGAAAGACTAATTATAGTGAGCCTAGAATTTTTCTTTCAGAGACAGTGTCCGTTGCTCTGTACTTTGGTGCATCAGCATGCCTATTTCCTAAATTATCTCCTTTTCAGTTTTTTTTTTCTCAGTGCTACTTACTGCTAAAGTTTACTTTTCTTCTTCATAGCGTCTGCCTAGTTGGCTTTTATCACTTTGAGGATTCTTCCTCCTCAGTAGATTTTAAACCTTCATCCTCACTAGCTTCTAGAACACTCTACATCTTGCACTCCTTTCAGTCACAAAGAGCACGTGGTAGGACTGAAGAGTTACCGTGCAGGGAAGTGGGCCGTTGATCTCATGTCTGGCCCACCCATCTTCACATGTCTTTGGTGCAAATAGTCATCTGGTATTTGACGAACAATAATGTTATGTTAAGAACATTAAATTGTTGTCATTTAATTTATTGTCAAGATTTCAGATTACTGCTCATCCTAGTCCAGGTAAACAAGTAAAAAAAGTTTGTACAGATATCAAAGATTCAAAGATAATAAATACTATTGACAGAGTGGGAACCTAAACTCAGTACTAACTTCAAGACCTGTGCTTATAAACCACTTGCCTATGGCAGAGACTAGGTGCCAGGATGGTATTATTCAAAGAGTACCTTTGGGCATGGAGGAGGGCTGAGGCTTTGGAGGAGGGTGGTTTCACAAACAGGCTCCTTCCAGTACACATAGCTCCCTGTGACACAGTGGAGCTGGTGTATCTATCCTATAACACACAATTTCTTGGTGGATTAAAGACATGTAACATAACTATTGGTAAACTTCTAAACACCTGTGTAATATTCAACATGGTACTGAACTTGGAATAGTAGGATTAGGGCTTAGAATCCTGAAATTAATTGACTTTTATATTTTGTAGATTATTTCTTTTTTCCTTTATTCATCTTTAGAACTTTTCTATCCTAATGTTCAAAGGACAATTGGGAATTGGGAAGACTTAAAAAATTAGTTTAATTATTTTGATAAAAAGCTTAGTGTTTGATTGGAATTGATGTTAATGAGTTTTTATTCTTTTATTTATTTTTTATTTCTCCAAAGAAAGACCATATCTGACCCATTAAAAATTAAAAAAGAAGAGAAAAACTATTAACAGAACATAATCATAATAAAAAGTGCAGAAATAATCAATTTTGCTGCATTAGTTATTTCAAAATGAACTCACTTGTGAAGCCACCTCCCTCTACAAGCAGTAGAACACTGCCAGCCCCTAGAACCACACTGTGCCCACCTAACCCCTGTGCCCAATCTCCTATTAAGACAGAACTACTGTTTCCATGGTTGGCACTATCAGTATTTTTGGCTGTTTATTGGCCTTATGCATATCATATATTGTTTGCGCCTGGCATCTTTTGCTAAATTATGTTTCTGAAGTTTACTACTATAATTGCTTAAGGGTATAGTTTCTTTGGTTTTAGTGTGTTTCATTATATAAACATACCACAGTTTACTTATTTGATGGATATATGGGTTATTCTTAGATTTCAATAATTACAAATAGTGTTCCTCTAATGTTTTCATGTATGTCTTTTCATAATACATAAAGATGTTAACACATACCCTGTTTCCTGACAGACCTAACTGGAAACTCATAGGCTTTGAAAGCTGGAGATCAGCCCAAGTTAGCCTATTTTTGCTAACTGCAGTATGAGTTAGGGTTCATTCAAGTAACAGATGTAGTAATAAACACTATATGGATATGTGGGATCTACAATGGCTGCCTGAAGAGTCAGGTGTGGAAAATGTCAAAGTGCTGTGCTCCCCTGAAAGCCAAATGGCTTCGTAAAGATCACTGCAAAAGCTCATTGAAAGCCAAAGGCTGAAGAGTCTGAGCTGGAAGGAAAAGAGTCTGAGAGGGCTGCTCTGGAAGCCTGATGTCCCAAGGCAGTGGCGGAGATGGGAGCTCCTCTGAAGAAACTGAAGCAAAACTTCCTTCTTCTGTCCCTTCTGTATCCCATTCAGGCTGCAGACCTATTGGGTGGTGCCACTCACATCCAGCTGTTTTCTGTCTTCAGTAAATCCAATAAGTTACTCTCAGAATTGTGTTCGTCTAATCAGTTAGGTATTTCTCATTCAAATTTACACAATAGTTAACTCACACATTCCATCACTATTATTTGCTGGGTGGCTGCCCTGTAAGTAGGCAAAGAAAGGATAGGTTGATTACGGTTGGCATTTTTGATCTCTAATTTTTAAGGCTAATTATTGTCTGGTTAGGTCTTATTATTTGGAAAACTATATATATATATATATATATATATATATATATATGGAAAGTTGGGTCACTGAATGTGCTAATATCTTCAAAGTAAGTACACTATATAAAGAAGATATTCAAAATAATTTTCTATTTCTTTCATTTGTATATAACTACCTGCTGTTTCTAAGGCTAGCTAACCCTTGATGTTTTCAGTTATTAGAATTATGTTGAGATTGTGGGGGTATATCTTTACCTTTTGTTCATAAATTGTTCAGCTTTTCATCCCTGCAGCAAACTACCCAGCATAAACAACTTGAAGAAAAAAAAGCTTGTTTTGGCTCATGGTTTTGGAGGATTCAGTCCACAGTAGCCTAAGTCAGGAGCATCATGGAGAAGGCATGCTCAAGCAAAGCTGCTTAGTTCATGGAGGCTGGAAAGCACAATACAAAAATTGCACCAGAGAGGAAGTGACCAGTAACCAGATATAGTATCCCAGGTATATGACACACTCAGACATATCTAGAATTCTGCTTCACTAATCTGCTGGGAAATTCTCCAGGAAATGCATTCCATGCCAGTTTGACATCCAAACAAATTTCCTTAAGCCATACTTAATCTTCAAATAAACACTTCAATAATCCAACCTAACATAATATATCTTTCTCATAGTTAATCAAAACCACACTTATGTCCTTCTCAAGGCCTTAAAACTTCTAGCATTGTTCAAAAGTCTAAGACAAAGCCTCATCTGTGACTCAAAGAAAATTCTTCACTGGGTATCTGTATGGAATTAAAAAAAAAGTTGCATAATCCCTTAAAATGGCTCAGAGTTAACATAGCCATTCCAAAAGGGAAGGAGAAAGCAATAGTAAAGAACTGGACAAAATTAAGACTGAAACCATGAGGGAAATATTAAGTACTATTGATCAAGATAGGTGGGTGATCCCATGTCTATGGCCCTGTTAGTTACAAACCACTTGACATCTCTCTTGGGCTGTCTCTGCTTGCCTCCAGCAGCTTTCCTCAGCAGAGATTCCCTGTCTCAAGGATCCTTGACTTCCTGGGGCCTCCACTGCACCTTAAGCTTCACTCCTACAACTTCATGCACACTTCTTTTAAGAGTACATTGCCTAACCACAAGATATGTAGTGAAGGCCTCCATTATCCTCTAAGTCTCGCATTCTACGTGCTTCAACAAGCAGCATGGTATGAACAGTGCCAAAGTCTGCTGTTGGCTTGAGTACAGCCAGACCCTTTTGAACCATGGCTGTAGCAGAGTCTGAGTTCCTGGATGGATGAGAACAGTAAATTAAATCTTAGAGAACCAATTATTTAGGTGGCTCTTTTTGAGCAGGGGGCTCAGAATGTCTGTTCTCAATGGAAAGATTTACATTTCTGTGTAAGTAAGTAGGGTCTCACTGATTCCCAAGATGCCCTTAAGCCATCTAATTGTTCAAAGAACTTTGTTTCTTTTTAATACCATTAATTTCTTCATCTTCCACAAATCTTTTGATTTAAACTTTACAACACTTCTTTCAGGGCAAAACTTAAGTTCATTAAACTTTTCTCGCTCTACATTTTTGCTCCTGACTCTCACTATAAATATGGCTAAAAGCACCTAGCAGTACCCATGCCATAACCTGAATATTGGGCTGCCTTCAAATTTTCTCCATCAGATCGATTATTGTATTATATATTCAACCTTCTTTAGTCTCATGACATTGGCAGCATGTAGCTAAATTCTTTGTGGGAGTGTAATATGCCTGGCCTCCAGGCCAGTTCTTAATAATGTTTCAGTCAAGTATAAAACTTTACAAACCTGGCCTTTACTGTCTGCATTCCTATCAACATTCTGTTCTTGTAAACTCCAGAAAGAATCACCATCAGCCTCTTTTTTCCATTCTAGGGCTTCTGTATTCTATCTTTCAACATTTGCAAACTCCTTCCACCAACTGGTTCTAAAGACTTTTGAATGCTATGGTCAGACACAGTAGCAGCGAAGACCCTACTCCTGGTTCCTGTTTCCTGTATTGGTCAGATTTTTCATCACTGGGGTCAACTACACAACGTAAACAACTTAAAGGAGGACAGAGTATATTTTTTCTCATGGTTTGACAGGTTTCAGACTGCAGGTCAGATTGGCTTCAAGGTAGCAATATGGAGAAAGGCATGGCCAACCAACGCTATTTAGCTCCTGGTGGCTGAAAAGCAGAGTAGGGGAATGTCAGCAAAGAGGAAGCTTCCACAGACCAGATGTAGTCATAAGGTCACCTTCCATGACCATGCAGATGCACCAAGAAAAGAGCTTTACTAATCTGTCGGGTGGCATTGAAACCAGTAATTTTTATATCTAGTTTAAGTGTCACCTTGGCTATGAAGGAAGTGTTTCCTCTTTAAAATTGTTGCTGGATATTTGAGTAGCCTGATTTTAACAGTATCCTTTTTTCAGGCATTTGCCAGTCTTTTCTACTGGATTGTGCCTTTTCTTATTAACAACTTGGAATATTTTATATATATGACCCTTGTTTGATTGTTGCTAGTATTCTCTTCCAGCCTGTGGCTTACCTTCCACTCTCTTAATGTATTTTTAATTGAAAGCATTTGATTTTAATACAGTCAGGTTTGTGACCTTTTCCTTTGGTTAGTGCTTTTTGCTCTTTGTTTGGGTAATATTTATTCTCAAAGTGATATGGAAAAAATTCACTTTAATTATCAATAGAGGCTTATTTTCTTTACCTTTATATATGGAATTACACTCTTTCTGAAATGGATTTTTTTGTTTGTTTGTTTGTAGTGTGAGACAGGGATTGAACTCGAACACATTTCTATGGAGATTTTTGATCCTGTGACGTGTGGAAAGTTGATGACATTGGCTCCAGGAAGACATGACCATTTTTCTTACATTTTTTTCCTCCCATAGTGTCACATTTTCCCCAATTTAACTCTTCTCTTCTATTTCTTTTGAGCATATATAAGACAGAAAATTAGTTCCAAAACAATATCTCAGTGCTCTTACTTCTTAAGACCATTACCAAAAGAACAGCCTCTGAGAACAGCCATTACCAAAAGTAGCACCTCTGAGAAGCACAGAGCTATGACAACAGAGAGGAAGCATGTGCCAAGGTGCAGGCTGCCCCTCCTTGTCTGAGTTCCTTCCATCATTCTCTGACAAGCTCACCCTTAACACCAGAATTTGATAAGCAATGACATTTCTCCCACTTGACTATGAGTGATGTGGAAGGAGGAAAGAGGCTTCCTTGAAAAAAAATGCAAGTCCGTGTTTCATAGCAAGCTCTGGCAGCATTATGTAAACACAAGTGTGACTCCTGACCAAGTGGAAAAGAGTAGTTACCTGAGTGCTTTGTTCTCAGAAGGGCTTATAAATGGCTGGTATAAAGCACAATTGTCACAAAAGTCATGTTATCTGCAGATGCTCATCCTGGAGTAGGTATTCTTCAAACTACTTTTGTGTTGCTACTTTGGTTTCTAAACCAGACGCTGTTACAAACTGAGACTTCTGGGTTGGCAGTGCAAAGCCTGCGTTGGAGGACGCAATGGTGGCTGGCAGAGAGGATTTGCTCACAGCTTGTGTCAGCTGTGTGAGCATCACTGCAAGCTCACTGGCCCTGCTGTGGCGATTTTAGTGCCAATCTCTATGTTTCTGAACTATGGTACCTTTGTGTTTGTTTTAGTTTATTTTTTATTTATTTATTTTTATTAGATTTATTGAGAAACAAATAACACTGAGACAGTTTCAAAACCAATTAGTAGGACAGTTTCGATGATTAGTACATTGCATATTGTTGTCTTTGTGGTGGTTTTTTGTAGTACAAGATGCAGACATGATATCCTGTCCACAAACACTCTTAGTACAAATCTTTCTTCTCATTGAATTAAGAGAAAATAGCTATATATCTATCTTATTTGATAAAAAAGCATTTATTATTTTAGGTCTAATTATAAACCTCATTTTCCTCTGTTTTAGAATTGACTACAAAATAGGACTCTTCAAAAAACAAAAATGAAGTGAATGTCATAGACTGGGGCCTTTCATGCCTCATACTCCTTTTTAGCTTCCCATGAGTACTGTTTTTATATCTTTCAGCAATGCCAGTTTTAAAAGTGCATATTGGTAAAAGTCCACTTCTTAGGAAGGTAGGGAAAGGTCAACTAGAGTTCTTAACTAGTTTTAGAAAACTTCTGGATTCTACAGTTATGTGCACAGACATAATTGTGAAGAGCTCACCCTGCAACTTAGTCAAAAATTCTGTGCTTTCTTTAGCGTATGGCCTTTTAAAATGTCAGCAACTTTGTTAATTCTAAGCCAATTATTTTCATGTTTTTCAAAGCATGAACTCACACTGTTCACTGTTATAAGATATAATGAAACATGCACACACACATGCACATTTACTCATTACTTTTATCTCCGAGGATGATGATATTCCTGTTACATTAATTTGTGCAATGTTGGTCAATGTTAAATGTTGCAGGTAAAAAGGTAGATAAGACATAGACCCTGACCTTACTGTGATTCATAGCTAACAGAATATATGTGCCAATCAAAAATTAACTTATGACTGTGGTATTTTATGAAGAGCTTTCATGAAAATAATGCTTAGGACTTCTGCCATGCTCTCTGCACCCTTCCAGACCCGCCCAAGCCCAGGTACTGTGAGTGTGTGGGAGAGTTTCTGCACTCCCCTGTGCCCACTGGACCCCTCCCGACCAAGCCCAGGCCCACCAGGTGAGTGAGACCTTTTGCCTCACTCTTGAGACCCCTCCACCCCTCCAGAGACAGCCCAAGCCCATCTTGTGAGTGAGAACTTCCCCCAAGCTGTCAGGACCCCTCCAGAACAGCCCAAGCCCAGGCCAGGTAAGTGTGTGGAAGAGCTTCTGTGCTCTCCTGTGCCCCAAGGACCCCTCCAGAAATAGTCCAGGTCTGGCACACAGCCTGGGGTGAAACTCTGCAGCTGAAGCCCCTGCACAGAGAGAAGGAGCCAAAACCACCCAGCTAATCCAGGAGCTGAACATCTTGCCAGAGGGGCAAAACAGGTTCACCTGCAAGGGGTCCCACAGGAAGGAGATGAGCACAGTAGCCAGAACCAAGCCAGGAAGAACTGGATAAACACAAATTTATAGATCTGCAACTGAATTTTAGTAGGTGCTAGGGATATAACTCCACCAAAGCTCTACACCAAAGGTCAGAAGATAGTGCTATACAAAATGACAAAGAGAATAAATAACAATGAGACAGTTGTTAAATGCAATCAAGAGTAAAATGCAATCTCAGATCCTGAGTCCACCCAGAACAAGTGCAGAGGACACTAGCACAGCTGAAATGTCTGAATTAATAGCTTATGAAGTAAAGAAACAACAGCAGAAAGGTATAGAGGAACTCTGATCACAATTAATCTCTGAAATAAAAAAGAAATCTCTGAAATAATAGCATCTGAAGTAAAGAATCAAATGCAGAAACATATAGAGGAAGTCAGATCAGAAACACTCTCTGTAGTAAAAGAATTAATAATGGCTTCTAAGGAAGACACTGAAAAAAATATAAGAGATTAGAAAAATGATGGATTCCTTGAATGAGCAATACAGGAAAGAAATAGATCACATGAAGCACGGCCAAAGAGATATAGAGGAACTTAAAATCTCAATCACAAGCTTGTAAAACTGTTTGAGTGAAAGTGAAGATAGAATTTCAAATCTTGAAGATGCCATCACAGTTAGTGAGGAGGTAAGAAAAGACTTCTTGAAGACAACTAGGATGCAGGAAAAAATAATTAATTACCTGCAAGATGATGCAAAGTTGAACAATGTGAGACTAAAAGGCATTAATGAGAAAGAAGGAGTCAATTCAAATGATGTAAAAAGAATATGGGTAAAAGTAATAGAAGAAAACTTCCCAACTATGAGGAAACAATCTGACATTCAGGTAACTGAAGCATACAGAACGCCAAATAACTTCAACTCAAATAAAAACACACTGAGACGTATTATAGTCAAGATCGCAGAAATCCAGCATAAGAACAATATACTGAAAGCTACTAGAGAAAAGACACAGATCACATTTAAAAGAAAACCCATCAGAATAATGGCAGACTTCTCTTCACAAATCATGAAGGCAAGAAGAGCATAGAGAAGAGTACTTCAAGTCCTCTATGAAAATAAATTCTAGCCCAGACTACTATGCCCTGCAAAACTCTCTTTCAAGTTTGATGGAGAAGTGAAATACTTCCATGACAAAGAACAAATAAAGAATTTCATTAAGACAAAGCCAACCCTACACAGACCACTGAAAGATGTGCTAGAGAGGGACAAAAATGATCAGGACTACATGAACAAGAACAGAAGGAACCCACTAAACAGAGCAAACAATTAAACACAGGACAAAAAAGAGTATATAGCAGCAGGTAAATAACATGTGGACTACAAGTCAATACATCTCAATTATAATCAATAAAGTAAATGGACTCAATTCACCAATTAAAAGAAACAGACTGGCACAGTGGGTTAGAAAATAAAGTCTAACAATGTGCTAGATACAAGAAACACACTTAACTCGTAAAGAAATTCATAGGCTGAAAGTCAAAGGATGCAAAACAATAGTATATGGCCCACCACCTCAGAAAAAAGTAGGGGTAGCAATCCTGTTCTCAGACAGGCTCAACTTCAAACCAAGAGTGATCAAGCAAAGTAAATAAGGCCACTATACACTGGTTAGTAGAAAATTTTAAGAGTAAGAGGTAACACTCACAAATATTTATGTGCCAAAACTGGAACATCCAACTATATAAGACAAATCTTAATATACATGAAAAAAATCTAATATCCAATACCACAATCTTAACAGGAGATTTTAACACTTCCTTATCCCAAAAAGACAGGTCAAGCAGACAAAAAATTAGCAAAGAAGTAGCAGAAGTAAATAAGAGCTCGGAGCAAATGGACTTAATGGACATATACAGAGTGTTCCATCCAAAAACAGCTGAATACTCATTTTTTTTTTTTTTTTTTTTTTTTTTTTTTTTTTTTGTTTCTCGAACGCCTTCAGGGCACTTTTGGCCAGGGGGAGAGTTGTGAGGTTTGAACTCCAGCAACCTGAGGCTGACAGCTTTGTGGAAGCAGCCACTTAAAGGCCTGAGCTGGGGCCAGGCCCCCTGAATACTCATTTTTTCAGCTGCACATGGGTCGTTTTCTAAAATAGATCACATACTAGTCAATAGGCCATGCTTAAGTGTATACAAGAAAACAGAAATCATCCCATGCATATTATCTGACCACAGTGCAATGAATCTGGAAATAAATGACAAAAGAAACCAGAAAACCCCCATAAATACATGGAAATTAAACAACACTCTACTCAGCAACTAATGGGTCACTGATGAAATTAAACAAGAAATTGAACAATATCTACAATTTAATGAAAATTCAAGCACAACATATTGGAACTTATGGGATGTGGTGAAAGCAGTTCTGAGAAGAAAATTTATAGCTATGAACTCACACATTAGGTAAACAGAACGGGAACAGATAAACACCATAATGTTGCACCTCCAACATGTAGAAAAGGAAGAACAAACTAAACCCAGAGCCCAAACACAGGAAGACATCCTAAAGATTAGAGCACAAATTACTTCAATTGAGACAAAGAAAACAATTCAAAGAATTAACAAAACTAAAAGCTCGTTCTTTGAAAGATTAAATAAAATCGATAAGCCCCTAGCTAACCTCATCAAAAAGAGGAAAGGAAAAAATTCAAATACAAGCAATACAGATTGAAAAGGGTGTAATTACCACAGACTGAGTGGAAATTCAGAAGACGATCAATAGTTACTTTGAGAATCTTTACTATCAACCAATAGAAGACACAGAAGAAATAGATTCCTAGAAAGGTACAAAATGTCAAAACTGAATCAAGAAGATATAACAATTCTTTGTAACCCAATAACAGCCAATGAAATACGAAATGTAATAAAAAACCTGCCAACAAACAAAAGTCCAGGTCCTGATGGATGCACACTTGAATTCTACAAGAAATTTATGGAAATTATAATCCCTATAGTCTTCAAACTCTTAAATGAAATTGAAAAGGAAGGAATCTTCCCAAAATCATTCCTGGAGGCAAGTATTACATTGATACCAAAACAGGGAAGATGCAACTAAAAAAGAGAAAGAGAAATTAGACAAATAGTACCTTTTACAATACAACATGGAAAATGAAATACCTTGGAATTTATCTAAGTAAAGAAATCAAAGATCTTTTCAAGAAAAATTACAATACTCTGAAAAAAGAGATCATAGAGGCTTTCAGAAAATGGAAAGATATTCCCTGCTCCTGGATAGGAAGAACCAACATTACGGAGATGGCCACACTCCCAAAATTGCTGTACAGTTTTAATGCAATCCCTATCAAACTACCACCAATATACCTCGCAGAGCTAGAGAAATCATTTCTAAATTTATTTGGAACCAGAAAAGACCTAGAATAGCAAAGGCAATCCTGGGCAATAAAGACAAGGCAGAAGGAATTACAATTCCTGACTTGAAATTATACCATAAGGCTGCTGTGATAAAATCAGCATGGTACTAGCAATGAAATAGACCTGAGGATCAATGGAATAGATTAGAAGATGCTGAAGCCTGTATGAACACACTTAGCCACCTTCTACAAATAGGTCAAACATGCTTACAGGAAGAAAGATAGCCTCTTTTCCAAATGGTGCTGGAAAAACTGGCTTTCTACATGCTGAAAACTAAAACTTCACTCAGGTCTATCACTATGCACTAAGCTAAGGTCAAAATGGATTAAAGAGCTAAAAATTAAAACAGAAACACTAAATCTCATGGAAGAGAGAGTAGGAAGAACTCTTGATGACATAGGGGTAAGCATAGAGTTCACAAACTGAAATCAAATCACACAGGTAACACTTGAAAGAATTAATAACTGGGACCCCCTTCTCACTGAGAAGTTTATGCGTGTCAACAGAAATTAACAACAAAGTGAAAAGACAACCCACAAATTTTGAAAAACTCTTGACTAATAAGTACTCAGATAAAGGTCTACTTTCCAGAATTTATAAAGAAATAAAAACCATTAGGGCCCCAAAATTTAAAGACCCAATCCAGACATGGGCATCTGAGATTCTCAGAGGATGAAATTAAAGAAGCGAATAAATATATGAAAAAATGCTCCACATCAATAGCCATCCATGAAATGCAAATTAAAACAACACTGAAATACCATGTCACCCCACAGGGAATGGCTATCATAAAGAAATCAATCAACAACAAATGTTGGCAAGGCTGTGGGGAAAAAGGAACCCTTCTCCACTGCTGGTGGGAATGTAGACTGGTGCAACCATTATGGAAATCAGTGTGGAGACTCTTTAGAAAACTTGGACTGGAAATCTCATTCAAACCAGCTATCCCTCTACTCGGAGTTTTCCCAGAGGAGCTGAAAACTTCACATCATAGTGATGTTTGTGTGCCTATGTTTATAGCAGCGCAGTTTGTGATAGCCTAATCTTGGAAACAACCAAGATGCCCATCACCTGAGGAATGGATGAAAAAGATGTGGTGTTTTTATATAATGGAGTATTCCTCAGTTATAAAGAATGATAAACTCAAAGCCTTTATATTGAAGTGGATGCCACTTGAAGATATACTCATAAGTGAAATAAATGAGACCCACATGTGTAAATATTGCATTGTCTCCCTAGTATAAGAACTTAAAGGAAGAAATAAAAATAGAAATGCATAACACAATTAAAAGGAAAGCTAGAGCTTGAGGATTAGTTAATGAAGAGATGACAAGGAGCAAAGCTAGAAAACATGACAGGGACAAAGTCATGCATGTATATGCACAAGATGGGTAAAGCAATAGTTCTGAGAATCTTCAGCATGTTGTTGAAATAGCAGTTAATTGGTAGGTTTCTCACATTGACTATATATGCTGATACCCGTGAACTAAGCAACTGCATTGAAGAAAGCAATGTGTAATAGTAGCAGCATGCTTGGAATGCCTGTCATCTGGACTTCTAGTTATGTACTCTTTGTCATGACATACCAATTATGGCTATACTTTCTCTCAAGTAAATGTTTGTTAAAAAAAATAAAAAGGGTAATAAATGAATACATGAGAAAACAAAAAGTCAGAGGACTGTCCTGCTACAAGGCTATATATTGTTAGATTTCTAAATTTCTGTGTAAAAATATGTAAATGGTTATTCTTATTTAATTTTTTTTCTTTTTAATCTTTTTTCTTCATATTCTGTAGGTCCTTGAAGTTTAGCATATCAATACTTAATGGAAAATTCCTCTTCCATGTTACGTCTAAGATGTTTGATAATCAGACATATAGTAAGGTTAAGCTCAACTGCCTATGTTATAGGGTAATAACATCATTAAGATTTTCTTCTGGAGGGTTAACAACTTAAACTTGCAGACCAAAAATTAAAGAAAAAGAAGGGCTACAAGGACAGCCAACATTTTGGTCCTAGCCTTTCAAGGTCAGTAAGGACCCAGGAAATAGGAGTACCTGTACTGTAATATCCTGTATCTCAATTGTGTTTCAAATTTTCTGATCAAGGAGATTATGAGGCCACATAGGAAAGTGATCGATGATGTAGAGTGTGCCTAAGGAGAGTCACATGGAGAGAAAACATTCTCACAAGCTTTCACAGAGAGCAAATTGGCCAAGCAATGGTGTGACTCATTCACATGGCTGACACTGACAAAGGATCTACAAAGTGAGGTACAAGGTTTCAGGTTAAATCCTGAGGAGATTTCACTGATCTTATCAGATAAAAAAGTTACATTTCTTGTTATATAGGTCTTGCTTTATCTTGATTTTAACCATCCAGCCGAAAAATATGAAAATGAAGTATAAAATGTAAAGCCATATTAATATAATGGGCTGTGAAAGGCTCAAGTCAACAACTTCGGACATTAACAGTCTTATGGAAAACCCACTACTGTTATGGACTATTTACTATATTGGGATATTTTTCTGAATTCATGTACCTACAGTAATTAAATGACAATGGAATGCCCTTCTCTGACAAACTAACCAAAAAAGGGGGATACAAATTAAGAACAATTTTGTATCTGTATGTTCAAAATAGTTAGGATAGATATATAGCTCCATTCTCTTAATTCATTGAATAGAGAGGTTTGTTTGAGACAGAATATCAGGTCTGCATCTTGTACAATGAATAACCACTAAGAAAACAATATGCAATGTATTAATTATTGAAAATGTGCTAGTAATCAGTTGTGAAACTGTCTCATTGCTATTTGTTTCTCAATTAAACTATTTAAAAAAGATAGCTACAATAGAGCTTCACATAGAAAATGGGATGACAAGTGAGTAGGTCAGGATTCTTGCCTGCTTGTGCCTTTATTACTTTCATTTTGGTTGTCATGAAAGCCCTCATCCATGTGTTGGCCTTGCTTACATACTAATGAAAAATTGAATAAAAGCTATAACTCAACAAAATCTATTTTGGTTTATTAATTTCCTTCATAATTTCTAAGTTTAAACCATTGTCTTATTCAAAAATTCAAATAATTTTTATTCAAACACTGCAATGTAGATGACTTCATCAGGGTTGGGCATGGATTACTCATAGGGGTCACTCTTTTATAAAGAAAAGAAAGTTCTTGTCACCCTTGATTTCTGTATAGCTATAGCTTCCTCTACTGAGTGAGCTGTATTACATATTTGATATCATTGCATATCTGACATGACTTTTTGAAGTATGGATATGTATTTGTTATATTAATGAATTTTTCACAATGAATTTCTCACAAATAGATTTTTCCTTATGAATAGATTTTTCACATTAATATTTCAAAGGATTTAGAGATTTTAGTAAACTAGGAGTAAGCATAGACAAGACTAGAATATCCTAATCATCATTAACATCCTCACAAATTACAGCACAAGGTCTAAAAGTCAGTGCTTCACAAATTAATTTATAGACTTGATGAAAATTCTGCCCAAACCACTATGTGATTATGGAAATTAAAAATCCCTTTTAAAATTCAATTAGAGGAAGAAAAATACAAGAGGTAAAAATGCATTGGAAAAGTA
>NW_004524675.1:8108302-8136747 GCF_000260255.1 Octodon degus | reverse complement strand
TAAAAAATAAAAAGAAATAAATAAAAATCCACTCTGGCAAGTTAGTTAATCAAATTATGTATTAGTATACTAATTTCAACATGTATGTGGATATAATCATCAAATCTATCTTCATCTACCTAGCTACATCCACCTACTTATATCATATCCAGATGGTTGCTACATGCCATATTATGTATCTATCATTCTACCATCTGCTTATATTTGGAACATTTAATAAAAATGTGCAGAAACATATTAAAAGATCTATATGACTGTGTTGAGTGATATAAAACATTATTAAACCATGTCCCCAGATTGAAAGGGACTTTCAGGATATGTATCTTGTACATAGTCTATAGTATACTGCACAGCATATAAAGTAAGTATCCAAAGAACTTTTAATAATATATACATAAAGTATTTGTTTTATTTTGTAATCAATCATTGGAAGGCTTGTTTTAGCATGAAATAAAGTCTAAGTATTGATATATGGAAAAGGATTATCATGATAATTGGAAAAAATACATTATCCTAAATGTTATTAAGAATATATATGAAAGAGATAGCAAGGGTCTTCCGGTGATAAAGAACTAGTATGATACACAGATATATGTATATATAACTTTATGTATATGAAATATATACAAAATGTGATTGAAATAAAATGTGCATATAATTTATTATAAAGAATTATTTCATGCAATTATAGGAGCTGAGCAGTATTTGTTGTCTGTAAGCTTGAAATCAGGGAACTTGGTAGCACATTTCTGCAGATTAGAGTGCTGCTGATAGAATACATTACAAGTAAAGGCAGAAGAATGATATCAGCTCTATTGGCAGACAGTAAATTTTTCTCTCTCCACATTTTTGTCCTATTAGGTTTTCAACAGACTGTAGGGTGCCCATCCACATCGGGAAGGCAGCATTCCTTACAGTCCACAGATTGAATTGTTAGTCTCATTAGGAAACACCTTTCTGTAGACAGCTAGAAATAACATGTGATCTGGGAAGCCTGGTCAAATTGACGCAGACAACCATCACAGTAGAGAAACATGTAAAAACTTAGGAACAGTAAAACTTTGATGTTTCCTGAATTACAGTTTGCTGAAATGTGGAAAGAATATAACAAATTTCTCTCAGAAAATATGGTTTTTGGGGGAAGAGAAAGGATCACCTACATTCAGGCTCTAGATTAGATACTTTTTCTATGTATAGTTTGGTAAATAGGCCAGTGCAAGCTAGGAAATATTTGACATATTAAATGTTACATTCAAAGCAATAGGATATTGAGAAGGCATATATTTCTAAGGGATGAGAAAATTAAGGGGACATAATGTCTGTTCTCCCTGATAAATGATTCATCAAAATTATTTCCAGCATAATTACTCATGAATAGGAAAGTCAGTTTATTTCCAGGAATGAGTTAGTAGCTTTTCTTTTCAGATAGATTCCCACATGGGCTTCTGATCACCATTCCTGGATTTGAACTAATAATGTACATTGTATTGCTCATTGAGTACTGTCAATAAATATTTATGAAGTATTCACTAAGTGATACAATGGTGGTAGGTGCTGCTGATTTAACAGGAAACGTGACTTATCTTTTCATTTCTTGAAGAAAAGGGAACTATCTGAGGGACGCATTTTGGTTTGTCTAAAGAATATAATATCATGTTAAGGCAGTAGTTAGGCAGGTTGCATGTACATTGTAAAATTGTGTAGACTAAACAAAATGTAAATAATGATGAAAAGTGGAGACTAAAGCCTAAGAGAAACATAACACTCTCAGAAGTTTTCAAGCAATAGAGGAGCATGGTTATATTTATTTTTAAAGGGAGTTCTTGATTTAGAATGCAGAACACAGTTTGGAATAGAACAAGGTTTGAAGCAGGGAGATCATTCTGGACTGTTGCAGTGATTAAGACAAGTAATTAAAAACATACAAAATTTTGAATATAAAGTAATACACAAAGTTCTGCAAGAGGCTTCAGACTCTTGAGTTATTAGGTTCATTGTTAGATCTAGGGAGGTGAGTATGGTGGTCTCAACTGTGGTGGCAGGAGGAGGAGTGAAGAGAAACGGATCAATAAGAATATTTGAATAACTTGGTGATTGGATGTGCTAGATTAGAAGAGGCACTATCAAGGGGGTAATCTTTAGTTATCTCACTTGAACAATCAATTGAGTAGATGGAGGGTCTGTTCAGCGAGATAGGAAACAGGAGGGAGAGTAGATTTGGATAGCAGTGTGGAAGTGAAGTTCCCTACCGATCACAGATTAAAATAGTTGTGAAATATTTGGTTTTGAAGCTTAAGATACCTGAAATTGTACAGCTGATGTGACCCAGTTAATTTTGGAATTTTTTGTGTTCACCATCCTGAGAATAGGTACAATTATCCATCAAATGTGATTTCCAAAGGTGGTGCAGATAAGCTGGCATAATAAGCAGCTGAGTGGGTACTGCTTCTCTGCCCTAGTGTCTAGGTCTGAAAATCAATGGTGGGTTATGCAGGAATGGTACTGTTTTTCTTGCCCTTACTGTGGTCCCTTCTGGAATTATTTTTTTTTCCCAGTCTTTTCACTGCAGTACTAGAACATGTACTGCTTAGTTAGCAGGTAACCTGGTAAGCTCTTAGTTCTCTGGGGAGGATGAATTTTTGGTTGTGTGTGTGTAGTGCTTCTCTAATGTAGGTCAGTGTCTGAGCTCCCTTTGATTGTTAATCCATAGTCTTGAAGTGATTATGTAACCCACCAAGGACTTGCTAAATGTAATGTTTTAGTTCAGCAGCAAATTTCTTTCCTCATTGTCCTTTAATTTAAAGATGGCTGAACAACATTTTCTCATACCCTTCACGAAAATAAAGATTTCTGAAGAGTAGAAAATATGACCTCTAAAGAATATAAAAATCATTCCACTAGCAAAGTTCTAGACAGTCACCAAATTACTTAATACAGGAGATAATAATAAGAGATGCCTTTGCAGTCTAAAATATAACATTTTCTACTCTGAATGCTATGATTACTATTTACAGCTAGATTATAGAGAAAACTCTGGGTGTCATGGAATTCAGCTTCAGAATTATGGAAACTCTGTTTGTATAATTAAAGGTCTAGCTAGTAAATTCCATTCTATTTTCTAACCTATTTAAGCAGATCATATATGTGCCAATATTTCATCACTAACTATGAAAAAAGAGACAACCAACTTTAAATCTTCTGTTGCTGAATAATGCCCATAATAACTGTGTATAATATATGGTTCATAATTAGTGGATATACTGAGGTTTTTAAGAAGTGCATTAGATATGGCATACATACAAATTTCTGCTTCATTAAGTGACTTTCCTGGCTATAGTTTGCTGCTTTTGCATATGTAAACCCCCCATTTGATAGCAGGATTACTTTACAGCTTAATGAGAATATCTTTTTTATTGGAATCTTTTTCTGAAGTTTTATTGAAGCTCTTGGTGACCTATTTCTAATGATTTTAGAGCTCTAAAATTTTCTCTCCCTTATTTAAGAAGCTTTAACTTATGTTTGATTAGTGACTTTGGAAGTAGATTCACAATCTAATTTTAGGAAAGAAATCTTTTCTTACAGGAGAAACAAATTCAAAAATAACCTTGCACATCACAGGGTGCGTATGAATTATGGAAATGGCTCACATTCTTGTACTATTTATTATATGGCTAAAAAGACTGTGTCTCAGGCATGTCTTTTCTTAGTTGCATTTCTGCAGGAAAATTCGTCCTTAAGAATTTTAAAATAAAAATAAATAAGATAAATTAGTTTAGTGATGGAACAAAATGTTAGGTGCTCTGATTGTGTAGTCCTTTAGAATCACAGTAGAATTGGTGATATTAGATGTTTTTAGAATGGGTGTGTAGTTTCCAGCTATTTAAGTAACTTTTATTTGGGCCAGGGAGATGGCTCAGTGGAATAAGTGCTTCCTTGGCAAGTGCAAGGGCCTGAGTTCAATTCTCCGTTCTGGAAAAAAAAAAAAAAAAAAAAAAAAAAAAAAAGGTAATCAATAAGTAACTTGTATTTAAGATAAGTTAGTATTCTGATTTGGATTTTGGAGCAGGCATAACTTAACCATAAAGAAATATTGTTATGACTGAATTGGATCATTTAAAGTGAACAGGAATTCTTCTATCAGACAACGTAAGAGAAAGTTATTTAATATCTGAAAATAGCCAGAGGTATAAATCTATATTATCTATTTTTTTTGCAGAGTATTTTATTAACTTCAGAAGAATATACACTTAAAATGCCCAGAAACAATAAAGTAATATATAATGTAAAAAGCAAGTATGTACTCTGCTGTTTTTCTTTCCATCCTTAGCGCTTCATGATTTTCTCTGTGCATTAGTGTCACTTCTCTGACAGCTTTCTCTTGTTGACTCAACTCTGTGCATGTGCAGGCATGTATGTGTTGTTGTGCAACTTGCATTATTTCATATACTTTATAGCCTCTCTTACCCTAGTACATCTCTCTCTTTCTCATTCATTTTAAGAGCTGTTTATCAACTATCAATAACACTGCCATTTATTTAGCCATTACCACCTGTACATTGTTTACAATTCCTATTGTCTGAATGCTTTTCTGCCACCCATCCAATTGGTATGTTGAAACGCTAACATTCATTGTGATAATATTAAGAGATGAGGGCCCTCCAGAGGTAATTACGTCATTAGCAGGAGTCTCCACATGTGAGATTAGCGCTCTCTGCACAGAAGCCCAAGGGAGCTCATTCTGCTCTGTCATCACATGAAGACTGGCACACAGCTGGATGTCGGCAGAAAGGGAAGTGGCCCTCACTTACTTTTCAGCTTCTGGATGTACAAGAAGTAAGTTATGGTAAGCATAAGCCACTGAATTTATGCTGTTTTAATATAGCAGCCTAAGCGGAATAAGGTTTTCCATTAAAACAGTGCTGCAAAATTCCATTAAAACAGTGCTGCAAAAATTAGTTTAATGAAAGTTTAACTTTCACAGCCATACCTACCTTCTTACCAGTTGTAGATGATTTTTTTTCTCCTTCACTCTCCCTCCCATTTATTTAAACACTATTTGTCCACATGTATGTTTCTGTAAGATAGAACCTGGAATGGAATTCTTGGGTCAATTTAAAATTTAAAATATTGGCTTTTTTTTTTTTTTTTTTTTTTTGGCAGAACCAGGGTTTGAACTCAGGCCCTTGTGCTTGCCAGGGAAGCACTTATTCTACTGAGCCATCTCCCCGGCCCCAGCATGTTTGCTCTTCATTTTCCCTTTTTTAAATTCCACCAAGAACTTAGTGGTGTTTATTTCCCCATTAACCATAGATGCAAGTTTTATTCTTTAATAGAATAAAATAGTAAATCATCTGTAAAATGTATTATTCTTGGAATAGCAAGTTTGATTATCTCTTCATCTATTTTTCTGGCCGAGTGAGTCCACTCAATTTTTTGTTGATTTTTATAGTGTTATTTTTTGATACATTTGTAAGATCTCATTGTTCAGTTCATTTTTAATGCTTTTTTTCTGTTACATATTTTGCAATTATTTCATCCATGGATATAACTGCTGAAAGAGTTGAGAAATCTAAAATTTTGGTGTAGTAAAATGTCATACTTTTTCTCAATCATATTTGAATTATATCTCTAACTTAAGAAGAACTTTGCCAGATCAACATTATGAAGGTTTTCTTTTAAAAATCTCTCTTTTTTGGGGGACTCTTCAGATAGCTCAGCAGATTAAACCGCCTACTTAGGCAGATGCAGGGTGATATAAATATAAATATAATGTTAGGTGACATAAATCAGTTCATGGAGTGCTGGCCCTGCCCCGGGGCACGCTGAGTAGGCGATTGAGACTGGGTGTGGTGGTGCGCTCCTGTAATCCCAGAATTTGGGAGGCTGAGAAACAGAGGATCACTATGAGTCCAATCTGTGTAGTGAGACCCTGTAGACCCAGTATTAAATACATTAAAAAGAAAAATCATTAAAAAAAATCTCTTTTCTTTTTTGATGCGAGTTACATATACCAGAACATATCTGGTCTTGTACCCACATCAGGACATGTTTGTCACTGTTGCACTGTATCGTAACCTAAAGACAAATGTTGTGATGCCTCCACCTCAGCTCTTGTTGTCCAGGATTGTTTTTGCTATCCTGGATCTCTTCTGGTTCCCTATGAATTTTAATTTTTTTTCTCTAATTCTGTGAGCAGTGCTATTGATGTTTTGATTGGGACTGAACTGAATCTCCATCTCAGTTTTGCGAGTATCCCATTTTGACAATATTGATCTTTCCATCTCTTAATGCCTTCCTCAGTCTCCTTTTTCACAGTATTTGTTTTCAGTGTAAAGGTCTTCACTTCCTTGATTAGGGAAGTTATTAGGTATTTGACTTTTCTTGAAACTATCATCCATGGTAGCATCATCTTGATTTCTTCAGTTATTCCTCAGAAAAAAAACTAATATCTGGAACATATACAGAATTCCAAAAGTTAGACCACCTACAATAAAAGAGCCAGTGACAGACCAACAACAACAACAACAACAAAACAAAAAACAAACAAAAACCCCACAACAACAACAATAACAACAACAACAACAACCACCCACCCTCCCCAAAAAGAGCCAATCAAGAAATGGGCAGGTGAAATGAATAGATAATTTTATGTCTCAGTTACTCTTCTTTTGTTGCTAGGACAAAGACCTGTCACTCAAAATGAAAGAAGGAAAAGTTTAGCTCACAGTTAATGGAGGTTTCAGTCCATACTCAGCTGGCTCCAAGGCAGAGTGGCACATGGCGAAGGGCAGCAGTTCATGGAGGTAGCAAGGAGCAGAGAGCAAGGGAGTAATAGCAGCAACAATGGTAACATAGAGGAAGTCTGTCTCTCTCAAGTTGCATTCAGGCTATCCACCCCAGGCTGGGGGAAGTACTCACACCCATAATCCCAGCAGCACTAAAACCCACAATCCCAGCCTTGCTCATGAATTAATCTCAAACTCTAGAAATCTCTGGCCCATGACTGCATGAGGCTTTGGAGGGACAAGCAGACACAAACCATAACATTTTTAGAAGAAAAAGGACAAAAATATTCAATAGCTCTGGTCATTAGAGAAGGGCAAATTTAAACAATATTAAGAGTTCATTTTATACAAGAAAGAATGGCATCATAAAGAAATCAAATAAGCAATGGTGTGGTTATTATGAAAAAGGAACTCCCCTTACATTGTTGTTGGGAATGTACACTTGTACAAACATTACAACAATCTGTACGGAGATTTCTTAAAGAACTAAAATGAGAAATTCCATTGATCCAGCTATTCTCTTTCTAGGTTCCTTCCCACAGAAGGAACTATTGCCATTTTATTATGGCAATACACACATAGCAATGTTCATAGCAGCACAATTCATAATAGGTAAGTCCTGGAGGCAATGTGTATGTCCAATAGGCAAACAGATAAAGAAAGTTATCTGTACATACAGACTACTACTTGGCTATAGTGAAGGATAACTTTAAGACATTTGTAGGAAAATGAATGCATCTGGAAAATATAATGTTAGGCAACTTAAATCAGATGTACAATTATCTTTCATTTGAGTAAGAAAAAATATAAAGAGCAAAATAAAAAGTATTGACAGAAGCAAAAAGAGAGGGAGATCTTTTGCTAGTGAAAAGAGGTCCATGAGACAGAAAGGAGAGGTGAGAGGAGAAGTGGAAGTGGAATTGAAATTATTCTATGGCTTTGAGTAAAATGGAAAATCATTAATACAATCTGTAAAGCTTTTCATGATTCGGTCTTTGGCTTTCTAGGTGTATCCCTCACTCTCTGGTGCTTGGCTTTTTTTTTTTTTTTTGGTGGTACTGGGGATTGAACTCAAGACCTTGCACTTGCCAGGCAAGTGCTTATTCTACAGAGCTACCTCCCTAGCCCTTGGCTTTTTAAATTTTCTGTAAAATGCAAAGCATCAGGTTTGGGTGGTGGTGCTCACCTATAATCTTAGCTACTTGGGAGGGTCACAAGAATGTAGCTCAGCACTGTACAAACTCAATTTCCACACTAAGAACAAAACAATAAACACCCCTAAAGCAGAAAGCACACACCAAAGAATAAAACAACCAAAAAAAGCAAGAGAGTGCAAGCAGCTTATCACTTCTGGACCTTTCTAAGTGTTTTACCATTTGCCTGAAAAAGTTCCTAGTCATCCTTTATGTCTTAGATTCAAGAGAAGTCTTTAAGAGAAAATTTTCATAATCTTTCATCAAGACATACAACTACTAGATAGTTTTAGTTCATTTAGCATTGCAGTTATTATAACTTACATATTTATGTGAGACATCATAATTATTAACAGTATTTTGGTACTTTATCTCTTCTTGAATATGATCTATGAAATCAGGAATGACATTTATTGTTCATTATGTATTTCCAACACCTACGCGCATACTTGGCTGGAATAAAAATAATGGAAGTCTGAATAAGTTAATATAAAATTATTTAACAATGTACATATATGTTTATCAGATACAAAAGTTGCATTTCTTGTTATATAGGTCTTGCTTTATCTTGGTCTTAACCATTCAGCAGAAAAGTATAAAAATGAGGTATAAAAAGTAAAGCTATATTAATATGCTGAGCTGTAAAAGGCTCAAGTCAACAACTTCTGACATTGCCAGTCATATCAGTCATGTGAATAACCCACTACTATTATGGACTACTGGACTATATTGGATTATTTTGCTTAATTCACACACCTACAATATTTAAATGACAATGTAATACCCTTCTCTGACAAAACTAAACAAAAAAAGAAGATACAAATGAAGGACCATTTTGTATCTGTATCTACAAAATAGGACAGATATACAGCTACTTTCTTTTAATTCAATGAGAAGGAAGATTTGTACTAATAGTGTTTGGACAGGATATCATGTCTGTATCTTGTACTACGAAGACACCAATATGCAATGTATTAACTATTGAAACTGTTCTAATCTGTTTTGAAACTGTCTCATTGCTATTTGGTTCTCAATAAAATTAATAAAAAATAATGCTATATAGTACTGTTTGACTATATACTATATTCTATATGATATATACTATGTATATGTATATATATGTTTGGAAAGAGTAGAAAAAATTGATATGTGCTACAATTAAGACCTGGTGATATTTAATATTTTATTCAGCGGATAAATATAGATTTATACATTAAACTATGAGGAAATGGATCTCTCATGAATAGGAAAGACAAAACAAAATACTTTATTGATTGAGTTGATGTTATTAAATTGAGCACATGAGGTTCTTTTTTTTTTTTGAAATCAAATTTGTAGGACAATTTCAATAATAAATACATTGCATACATTCCTCCCAGTGGTTGCTGTACAAGATGTGGACATGATATCCTATCTACAAACACCATTAGAACAAATCACTCTATTCATTAAGAGAATGTAGCTATATATCTATCCTAACCACTTTGAATACACAGATACAAAATGGACATTCATCTGTATACCCTTTTTTGGTGAAGTTCCGTTATTTGAATATTACAGGTGTGGTAAATCAGCAAAATATTCTAAAAGAGTTCAGTAGTGCATAATAGTATTGGGTCTGCCGCTTCACTGGCAATGTCAGAAATTGTTGACCTGAGTCCCCTACAGATCAACAAAACAGCATGGCTTTACTTTTTATATTTTGTACTTATACTTTTCTGCTGGGGGGTTAAGACCAAGGTAAAGCAGGACCTATGCAACAAGACATGTAGCTTTTGGGTCTGATAAGGTCAGTGAAATACCCTCAGGATTAATCCTGAGATCCTGTACCTCAGATTGTTTGTCAGTGTCAGTCATGTGGATGAGTCACGGCCATTGCTTGGCCAATGTGCACTCTGTGAAAGCCTGAGAGAATGTTTTCTCTCCATGTGACTCTCCTTAGGCACACTATACATCATCGATCACTTTCCTCTTTGGCCCCATAATCTCCTTGATCAGAAAATTTGGGACACTGCCAAGTTACATGATATTACAGTACAAGTTCTCATATGTCCTGAGTCTTAATTGACTTTGGAAGGCTAGGGCCAAAATGTTGGCTTTCCTTGCAGCCCACCTTTTCATCTAATTTTGGTATGCAAACTTAGGTTGTTAACCATCCAGAAGACAAGCTTATTGTTATTAAAATACAATTTAGGCTGTTAAGCTTAACCTCACTAACTGTCTGCATACACATGAGGTTCTTTACAGAGTGCATGAACATAAAAATCTGGGTACTGATGCAAATTCTATCACATGCCCATCTACACAGGGTCCTCAAGGTGTCTGAGAACTTTCCTGAGTTTTAGCTCCACAGAGAATTCAGGCACTAGACACATAGTACAGGGCTATTCCTGTTTCAGGACAGATTCTAAAATACACGGGGTAGGGAGCCAAACCTTTCTTTCTTATATGTCCAGGTTGTTTCAAATTCTTCTTCTTCAAAAACTTTTCATCTTATTGAATCATGTTTCTTATCAGCCTTTGGAATTTAGCTCAGCCTCGTACCACTTACAGGAAAGCTCTCATTTCCCAGACCCCTTTCCACTGTCAGTCCACGTCCTCAACATTTCTCTGCCATCATGGGACAGTGATATCATCCTATATCATCATCATAGTTGTGATCATTGGATGGTAATATTTATTTAAATCATTAAGTGCCAGAAATTTGGATGAATAATTTATATAGATTATCTCATTGAATTCTTAAAAAAAGCAGTGACAATATTATAAGTATTCCTAATTCAGAGTTATAAATTGCAAGCTATTTATAATCTTTTCAGCTTGTCTTCCCCTCTCAACTGTTAGTTTGTTGAAAGCTTAGACATTATCTTTTCTGTGGTGTCTCTGTAACTTTTTCACAAAGAACAGAGCTCATGGTGATCAATCAGTCCATGTAAGTCTCCCCCAAATAGTAGAATAAATCTTGTTTCATTCTGCATTAAACTAATTTTTATATTTATTTATTTATTTATTCATTTTTCATGTATTTTTATGGAAGGGTCTACAGGGTGTCCAGGGTCTCATTACTAGATCAGACTCATAATGATCCTTCTGTTTACAGCCTCCCAAGTGCTGGGATTACAGGCTCTCGCCACCACACCCAGTCTCAATTGCCATCTCAGGGCGCCCTGGGGGCGGGGCCAGCGCAGCAGGCCAAAGGCTCAAATCCCGGGCCTGCACCTGCTTGCAGACACTTTAATCTGCTGAACTATCTGACTGGCCCTGAACTGATTTTTAGAAGTAGCTTTGATATAATCATTTTAAAACAGTAACACTTTGGTTCTTATTATGTAAGGCCAGAACATTTCTGGAACAATAATTTATTTTATTAAATCCCTTAAAATATTTGTCAGATTAAAGTAAAATCTCCTTTGGGCCTTAGATCTCTGTTCAGCTTGTATACTTAATTCAAATTGGATGAAAGACTGATAATCATAGATATTTTTGCTGTTGAAGAAAATGGGGTAAAAGACTTCTTGGCAAAATAGTCAGTTTTTCAACTTGCAATTTAAATTATAGTGTAGATTTGCTATCTTGCCCCCATTAACTTCTTGGCCCCTTTGGCTTGCTGAGCCCCCTGGGGACTAGTTTTCCTGTGGCTCAAAATAACAGGCTATTGATCACTCCTGCTTCGCCACCCTCACTTCTTGGTACAAATTGGCCCATGTCAAGTAGAGGGGGATGTGGAAGAGGAAGATAATTAATTTGTACTCACATTGAAATTAGATGCATTCTAAAAGGAGGCAGCCGCCTGGGTTACAAATTTAAAGTAAAAGACATGTTATAAGAAACTAAAAGTTTTCGATTCCTGATAATCATAGATTTTTTTTTTTAATTTTAAGGAGAAAAATAAACATAACAGTGAAACTGAATTTCAAAACAGGCTAGTAGGACAGTTTCAAGAGTTGATACTTTATGTATTGTTGTCTTTGAGGTAGTTATTCAGAGAACAAGGTACAGGCATGATATCTGGTCCAAAAAATATTATCACAAAAGTTTATTTTCTGTGCCTGTTGGCCTGGCCCCACCCCTGGGATGTGCTGAGACTGCAATTGAGACTGGGGGTGGTGGTGCGAGCCTGTAATCCCAGCACTTGGGAGGGTGTAAACAGGAGAATCACTCTGAGTTCAGTCTAGTAGTGAGACTCTGAACACTCTGTAGACCATTCCTTAAAATACAGAAAAAAAAGTTTATTTTCAATGAACTAAAAACTAGCTGTATAATTATGTTATCTTGTGCATACATACATGTTTTCCTTTTTCCCTTTCTTGCTTTTCCCTTTCATCTTTCATAGTTTGTCCTGTCTTTTGAACATTTTCTTCTCAATTTACAAAATCACAGATATTTTAAAAGATGCTCAGAGATATACTTTAAACATAAAGCCATTTCTATAAAGATCTTAAGCATTTGAGGTGATCCTCAGAAAGCAATCACTTTTAGTTAGATTTCATTTAAGTTAGATTATAAATAGTTATGTTAGCTATGATTAAAATATTTACAAGTAAAGGAAAATTCAATCACAATGACAGTAGTTTTTAGGTGTATAAACCCAATAAGGAGTCAGTGTGCCAGGGTTATTGTGGGTAACGTAAAGAAAACTACTGCCTAAATTTGGTGTTACCATTTAAGCACAAAAGAGGGATGAACCTTTATTAAAGCAGTATTGTAATTTGGGGTTTTAAAGGTGAATGATACAATAATTATATATATATATATATATATATATATATATATATATAGTCTCAGTTCAGACTCATAGTGATCCTACTGTCTCAGCCTCCCCAGTTGTGGGATTGCAGGCATGTGCCACTCTGCCTGGTTTCCATGGCTGACACGGCATACCTGGGGTTCTGGGGCCAGTATAGTATGTAGTACCAGGGTTCAACCCCAGGTCCCTGTGCTTGCCAGAGAGGCACTTAGACTGCTGAGCTAACTTCCCAGCCCCAAGACACATAGTCAATGAGATTATTTTTAATGAATCATACAAAGAATCATTTACAAAGAGTATGGAAATATGTTCACACACTAAAAACCAAAGAGGCCAGTGAGATAGCTCAGTGGTCTAAAGTGCCTGCTTAGGCAACTGCACAGGGACAGTGCTTCAATCCCTGACAATCCCTGTGCAAGCCCTGGCACTAGGATGGGCTGAGCGGGCCATAAATAAATAAATAAATAAATAGATAGATAGATAGATAGATAGATAGATAAATATATAAATACCAAAGAAAGCAGCTGAGGTCCTGGATATCATGGCAATGTCCTCCATGAGTCAAGCTGAAGACTTAGAGGCCACGACAATGTCTCATGCAGGTCTGATGTATGGATCTACACTGAGAAGGTCCAAAGATTAGTGGTGGGAGTTAGAAAGTGTGTGCAAGTGAGATGAAAGATCTGTGCTAACAGGCTGAGGGAACTGAATGGGAGCCAGGAAATGACACTCAAAGTAAGAACCAGAGCTTCCTCAAAAAGTATCACAGTCATCCTCAGTAACATTGAGGTCCTGAGCCCCTCCTGTGGTAAGGACAGTTGAGTTCCCATCAGGAAAGCCAATGTGATCAGCTTCTCCAGGAAACTGAGCTGTGCACCATCTTGCTCTCCAGAGCTCAGACAAAGTGAACTGTAGCCATTCTCAGAGACAACAAGTCCTTCGCTCCTTCAAGGTTGAGAATCGCTGAGTTCATCAGGAAAATTGGCATGACAAGATCCTCCAAGAGAACCAACGGCAGCCCCACGCAAACCAACAGCACTAACAGATTCTCTTCTTCTTTTTCTGTAGTTCTGCTTCTTGTGCTGCTGCCCACCATCCTCGGGTGGACCTTAGACAGACAGTACCACACTGGTTCATTCAACTGGGCATTAGAAGTTGACCACCAGTTGTCAATCCACCACAAGCAACAAATTTTAGGAAAGGCTTTTTTTTTTTTTTTTAAATATGGGAATCCATTATAGAAAGAAGATTTTTGCTAGTTTCCCAGCTGCCAGAGATCAGGATCATAAGTGGAAATTTTGCCTTATGTGCCTACAACAGGTTATTGGGTATGATAAGCTATAACCTCATACATGTAAGGTTAGACTGTCCAGGAAATACTGAATGAAACTTTCTGATTATCCCAGTAATTAATACTCTGATGAAGAGATTCTTGGCTTCATGTGATTCTTTTAACTCTTTGGAACTGTTATTAGATATTTTGGACAAACATAGCGTGGTAGAGAAAGGCCACAGCATTCTTCATCCTGTTACTGCGTGGAGGAGAGGAAAGACCTTCCTACTCCGCATAGCTCTACCTTCAGGGTTGTGCTTTCTCCATGCCTTAGACAAACACAGTAAGCCAGGTGAAACGTTTCTAACCACGTGGGTACTAAAATGCAAAGGAAAGGAACTGTTTTACATCTCTAGCTGTCGCACCTGGCAGAGTACCTGAGCTATAGAAATGATCAGGAAATATTCAGTGTTTAAATGAGTGAATTAAAGAATGAATGAGTGAATGGTGGATTGATTTAAGTTCCCTGGAATTCCATATATAAATAATATTACTTTTTTTTTCCTATAGGAGGAAAGACCAATGAATACATTGATTAATTGAAGTTCTCTTTGTTTGCCAGCTTTTTAATTAATTGAAAACAGCATGGTTTCTTGTACCCCCAGTACCTGAGCAACTGCTGGCATATCAAAGTGCTAATTACATGTGTGAATGAGTGAGTGCTCTAGTGAGACAAGATACTTGCATTATTTCTGAATCTTGCCTTGTTTTTTATATTCCTAATTTTCTTTGAAGGCTTACATAATCTCATTCTTAAGCACAAAAACATTCTTTATTTTGAAAACTTATGCCTACCATCTTTTTTGCAGTTTTTTTAAAAAGAAAGTTAGAATTAGAATTAAAACAGAAAAAAGTTAAAAATGATAACAGAATTTTACTGAAAAAGTAGCATGAATTTCACAGTATTTGTCATAATATATTGTGTTGTCTTCCAACCAGTTATTCATATTACCAGATATATGCATGTAAACTTGAAGAAGAAAGAAATGTATAAGAAATTAAGGACAGAAAAAGTACAAACAATTGAAAAAAGGAGACAAATTAAAGCATTAACTGTTTCTTTCCATAGACAAACAGAAATGGTGCCTATCAGCTTTTTTTTTTTTAAATAATTTTATTGAGAAACATATAGCAATGAGACAGTTTCAAAACTGATTAGTAGGACAGTTTCAATAATTAATACATTGCATATTATTGTCTTCTTAGTGGTTACTCATAGTACAAGATGCAGACATGATATCTTGTCCACAAACACTATTAGAACAAATCTTTCTATTCATTGAATTAAGAGAAAGTAGCTGTATATCTATCCTAACTATTTTGAATGCACAGATATAAAATGGTCCTTCATTTGTATTCCCTTTTTTGTTTAGTTTTGTCACAGGAGGATATTCCATTGTCATTTAAACACTGTAGGTGCTTGAATTCAGCAAAATAATCCAATATAGTCAAGTAGTCCATAATAGTAGTGGATTTTCCATAGAACTAGCCATGTCAGAAGTTGTTGACTTGAGGCTTTCACAGCCCAGCATATTAATATGGCTTTACTTTTTATATCTCATTTTTATATGTTTCTGCTGGATGGTTAAGACCAAGATAAAGCAAGACCTATATAACAAGAAATCTAACTTTTGTATCTGACAAGGTCAGTCAAATCCTCTCAGGATTTACCCTGAAACTCTGTACCACACTTTGTAGATCTTTTGTCATTGTCAGCCATGTGGATGAGTCTTGGCCATTGCTTGACCAGTTTGCTCTCTATGAAAGCCTGAGAGAATGTTTTCTCTCCATGTGACTCTCCTTAGTCACCTATCATCTTTACAATTCATCTGACTTTACATTTTTTATTGACATCTAGAAGTGACATTTGCTTTTGGGAATTCATCATGAAAGCAGATTAAAAATTTGGTTAAAACTTTTTTGGAAGATATTTATTTCATTGCAATATTTTACAGTGAAGCTGTGATGCAATCTTTCAACATTTTAAGAGTACAAAATTAGGTCAATTTTTCAGCCCTTGTAGTGAGTGGATGTGAGTAGCTACATTGCTTCTCTTTTCCAGAGTTCAGCTAAGTTGAGTTCAATGTCTTCACATATATATAGTGACTCCAAAGCATTTGTTACTATAACTTTGGTGAAGGAGACCTGTAAAGCCTATTCATCTCAACAGAGATTATAGTCATCATAGAGGAGAGAGCTACTTCCAAAAATGGGAAGCTCACCACGAAGCCCTTGACCATTACTGGAATCACTATGAAAAGCAAGGAACACAGTGTTTGCTGGTGTAGCAATCATTTCTTTGTGTACAGAGAGAAGACCCTTTTTCCCTCAGGTGACACCACAGTTTGTTTTCCAGCAAAGTGTAAGTGTGCTCCTAAATGTCACCATTGTTAATGGCTGACTCACACACAGAAAGCCAGCTGTTTTCCCACAGAACTCCATTGGGGCTGTGTCAGGTGCGGCTTCAGCTTCAGCCAAAAGTTGAATAATCAGCTTTCTTCATAGTATTCTAGAGCTTGAGTTTGTCTCTGAAGTGTCACACATTTTTTCAAGTGGGTTTTCTCTTGGGACTGTCTGCCTTTTCCCAGGATTTAGTTTCATGTGAATTCCAATAATATGAAACATCCCAGGGGAAATGTTCTTTTAGAAAGCTCTGTGGACCCATGTAAGTTTTTAGATCTGCTAGCTTTGTGGGAGAGGAGTACTGCCTAATCCTACTAACCACCTATATTGAAGTCCTAGATCTATATATCCAAAATTAGTATGCTATATCCCTGGATAGATTCTTGCTGCTTTGTATTTTAAACTGAGGTGTCATTTATGTTCTTCCCAACAAGAGATTCTCTGTGAAGAAACTGATACCATTACCAGAAAACTACTGCCAACTTATACAGGATATATTTTGTCTTATAAATTATAGTCTGCCTCACTGGGTGCATTGCTATATTAGCATTCACATGGAAATATTTCAAGGCCCAAAATAACTAAGAAAGATAGCCAGCATACTTATTCAATTGAATATTTTCCTAATACTAAATTAAAGTTCAGAAGATCATAGAAATGCATCCAAATTCTTGTGAAGTACTACATGATAGAAGCAGGGGTAAGTACAAAAATCTGTGTGTGTGTGTGTGTGTGTGTGTGTGTGTGTGTGTGTGTGTAGACAGCACAAAAGTTACTGTGCTAGCACTTGTCAGCTTTGTTCCCTTTTGGAAGGCCATGTAACCTCTTAGTGAAAGTCCTGGGGAGGGCACCTGAACAGGCATACAACAGCCACAGGCTGACTTTGCATCTCCAGTCACTGGCTTGGTCCATTCTGAATCTGTTGGGATACAGATCTCTTTTGGGCTGGCCAGATAGTTCAGCAGATTAAAGCATCTGTTTGGGCAGACACAGAGGTTGGGGGTTTGATCCTTGGCCCGCAGTGCCAGACCCACCCCTGGGACATGCTGAGAAGGGGATCGAGACTGGGCGTGGTAGCATGCGCCTGTAATCTCAGTGCATGGGAGGTTAAAAAACAGGAAGAATCACTACAAGTCTGATCTGTGTAGTGAGACCCTGTAGACCCTGTACTAAATATGTTAAAGAAAAAAAGGTCTCTTTTGTCAGAGATTTTTCTCTTCTCTTGTCTTTTACTGTTCCTTTGCTTTACTTTCCATTATTCTCCAAGTTATACTTTTCCTCTTGGCTCTGGACCTGTGATTACATTTAGTAAGGTGTTTATTTTCCACCAAAGCTTCTCCTTGGGTATGTGTGCGTGTGTGCACATGCAGGTTAATGTGTGTGTAAAACACATCTTGGTGCTGCCTCATGGATGAATGTTCGAAAGACAAACACACTTTTCAAATACTAAGCTGATGACTTACTTTCTAGAATGGCTTTATGCTCTTTGCCTCCCGTCTGTCTTGCCAATATGTGGTATTGTCATTTGCTTTTGCTCCAAAATGAGTGAGACAAGAGGGAAGCTATTTTACCATATTTAGAAGGGGGAGTTGGGAAAGAACTCTCACTAAATGACTTAGTGACAAGCCACATCTCATTTTCCCTTTGTATCTAATTTTAAAATATATGTGTATTATTTTACTTTTATATTGAAGAAAAATAAGCAATAAAATTGTGAAAAAATTCAAGATGAAAAGATTTCTTTTTATTGATAAAGAAATTCCTGATCAGTTAAATGAAATTTCCAACAACAAGTAACTTGTGACTGGTACAGCCGGAGCCAGCACCTGCATTTCCAAGGAGCAAATACAACTGTGGTAGGCAGGTGAGTGTTGGCAGCAAAACCACATTCTTGAAAGAGCATCATCATTTTCTAGAAGCATTTCACAAGGAAATCTTTATTTCTTTGTGTTTTAATATCTTTGTTCACAAAATGAGGATAACTGGTTGTATTGTGCTTTCTTTTATTTAATGTTTTTTAAAAAGTAATTTATTCATCTAGTACAGGGTCTTGCTATGCAGCTTGGGTTCATAGTGATCCTCTTGCCTCAGCCTCCTCAGTGCTGGGATTATAGGCGTGTGCCACCATGCCTGGTTTTGGTGGCCTGCATGGCATGCCCTAGGTTCCAGGGATGGCATGGCGTGTGGCACTGGAGATTGAACCCAGGTCCTTGTAATTTCCAGGTAGGCTTTTAGATCACCGAACTATCTCCCCAGCCCTGTGTTGTGCTTTCTACCATTACTACATGGTACTCCAGATAGCACATGTAAAGTGTCTAGTGAAGATACTGTCCCTAAGTAATCAAGAAGTGCTTTTCTTCTTTATCCTCAGTTGGTCTGATCCATGGTACAAAGCCTGTCAGTATACCAGGTAGCACCTTTTCTTCCTCTATTAAGACAGTATGCCTCATTATACTTATTTATATATGATGCCATAGTTACGGGTTGAGGCAGAAATTAAGCAGCATTAGGGAAAACACTGCATTATCCTCATTTGTAATGATAGCCAATCAACAGTCATTTCCTTATGACTTTTATTAAGGGTAGAAATTTTCTTTTATGTTTCTTTTGAATCTTCCATGGAGGTCCAGCTGTTGAGGTTACTGACAACTATAATGTGATAATGAGGATTATCCATGATTTTTTTTTCTTTTACAAATAGTGACTAGAGATGCCCTTTTTATGAAGTCATAGGAGTAAATGCAATTAGAGTTGAAAAGATTATTCCTTATTGCCTGTCCAGACATAGTAATAGAGAATTAAAGCTTCAAATGTAATTTCTGAAATTAAGATTAATGACCAGGAATATATGATTCCCTCATATGCTGATGACCTCATGTTGTTTGAGACTAACTGTGAGAGCTTCTCTCAATATTTGTGTTAATGAATATGATTTAGTTATTGAAAATGTATCAGGGTACAAGACTAATTTGTCTGTATTAGAAGTTTGCCTTGTATTTTCAGAGGATCAAAAGTATGCAATAGTAAAAGAGTTGAAGGATTTCTTACTGAGTTTTAAAAATTGTGTTTCACTCTCATTTTCTAGAGTATAGGAAATGTGAGAGAAAATGAGTTATCCTAATTAATTTATGGACAGGACATCAAGAGATGAAAAAAACTTCTATAGAATTTTCAGCATTTGCCAAGACTAAAAGCTGAAAGATAAATTTAATAATAAATGGGAAATTCTCTGAACAGTAGGCTATTAAATTTATTCCTGAGGAAATGCAGCAAAGTGTTTAAAGAAGTGAGGAGACGACATTTTTGAGCAAGCATGGTCTATGTCATCTTGGCAATGCCTGTGCACATGCATGCAAAAGATGAGTATATTTCTAATATTTCTTCATTAGAAATTGCTGAATAACTTTTAAATGTTAAAACCTCTGGGCCTTATTTACAAAACTGTAAGTAAAAAAAATAAGTAATCTCCAACACATCTTCCAACTCTAGCATTCTATGACTTTCTTGTATCTGTGAGTACAAAGGTGGGGGTAAATACGATGTCACCTGGGGAGGCTGCTGGCCATCCTAGTCCCACTGGCCTCCCAAGGCTGGTCTCTTTAGAAGGGGCAGTGCCCAGATCAGGAGCTCAAGCACCAATTCTATGCTTCAAGATGCCAGGAGTTCTGTTTATTGCTGGGTTTCCAGCACTGAAAGTGCACCTGGAACACACTGCGAAACTGTCCATCTAGTTGTTGCACTAAGGTACAGGTACAGAGTAATATTTCCACTGCTGTTTTGGGTGTGTTATGGTGTAAACTTGTCCACATTTTCAGGGTTATGATGAGATATGTCAACTCAGTTATATTTGATTAGAGAATTAGAGAAGTGTAATCATATGTTGCTGATAAATTAACCAAAATAATCTGAAACAACAGTAACATTTTAAAGATTGTTTTGTTATTTTATTTCTGTACAGAAAAATTAGCAAACTTTGCCTTTTCTTTTCATCTTTTTTTGGGGGGGTTTATTCTTTTGTTTTTATCAGAACCTACTGTCTTCAGTGAACATGTGTACTCTTTGAAAGTAAACTCTGGGTACGTACTTCATGACTTAAGTGGCAGGGTGTGCGTCTGAAATGATCCTGAAGGAACCCCCAGATGCTCCGCTAAAGGCTTCGTTGCCAGTCTGCAGCAGCAGTAGAAGTTGGTCCAACCTTTAGGAGGCAATCTGAGAAAGCAGGTCGCTGCGGATGGGTCTCTGAAGGACACATTTTGCGCAGCCTCTTCTCTCTCCTTCTGAACAAACAGCCCCCGTGCCTCCCTTTGGCCATGCTTGTGCCTCAGCACAGGCCTCAAAGAATTGAAGCCCAGTGGTCATGGGCTGCAACCTATGGAAGTGTGGGCCAGCGTAAAACTTTTGTCCTTTAAGCTTATCTTTCTCAGCTATTGTGTCCCAGTGTTGGGGTGTTTCCTCATTCTCTTGGGTGGTGCCCAGCTGTGATGACACTGAAAGATGTTTCTGAGTGAATAAATGAAAGATGCTTTTTGAATGAATAGTGAGTGAGTGAATCAGTGAGTAAATGAATGAATAAATGCTGAAATTCATAACCACAAAGAGGTCAAATAATATTTGATTCACTTTTCATTAGCCATGAGGAAGGAATCTGGGAAATTATGTACATTTGTAAGTGTATTTATGTATTTATTTATTTGTATTTTATGGAAGGGTCTACAGGGTGTTCAGGGTCTCACTACTAGATCAGACTCACAGCGATCCACCTATTTACAGCCTCCCAAGAGCTGGGATTACAGGCGCTAGTTACCATGCTCAGTCTCAATAGGTATATTTATAATGCACCAAGAGATATTTTTATTGTATCCAAAAATAAAGTCTCTGTACATCTCATTTTCTTGGTCATTTTCAAGAGCAGATGTTTAGGAGAAAAAAGGACAAATTTTAAAATGTTTAAATTGCTACCTATTCTTTGAAAAAAACTGACTAGTTTTAACAAAATATAAATAATTGCCATATATTAAATAAAAATGTGGCACAATAGAATTATCCTCATAAGTGGCTGCCCCAGGGGCCTCTGCTACACGTGGTTTAACATTCTCCTTCCCTCTGCAGTCATTAGCATGAGAGGTCTCTGCATGCCTGGGTTTGGTGCATTCCTTTAGGTTGTAGGAAACTGGTATAGCTGATGTTTTTTCTTTTTCTTTTGTGCATGGTCTCACTACACAGCTTTGACTTACAGTGTTCCTCCTGTTTTTAGCTTGCCCAGTCTGGGATTACAGGTGTGTACCACTATGCCCAGACTCCATCACTGGTTCAGCAAGCTTGGAGGCAGGGCCAGAGCAGCATGGCATGCTAGGAACTGAACCCTGGCCCCTGCGCTTACCTAAGCAAGAGCCTCATCCTCTGAGCTATCTCATTGGCCCTATAGCTAAAAATTTATATAAGAACAATCATCAGAATGGGAGCCATCCCAGCATCCTGACTCAGTAGAGATAAAGAAGAAAGTAGGTGTCTAATCAGGCTTTTTCAATATACCTTGCTCTTGTGAAAACTGGAGGTTGTAGCATTACATTGTGAATCCATGTGCTTCACTCCTTCCCTTTCCTTGGTCTGAAAATCAAAAGCCGTACTGTCAGATTTCACCTTGGTGTGTAAGCATGAAATAAGGCCTTACTAAAGCCTTCAACTGGTCATCTCTGTGCAGATCTCGCCTCAAATCTGTCTAGGTCACTTCTTCTGCCTTTAGCACTGTCTTACGTCCCAACTAAATGATATTTAATTTTAAATATTGCTTTTTTTATCTTTATAGGTCTATGTTTTTAGGGAATCAAAAGTATATAACACAATTCATTCTTTTTTCTTCGAAAGTAAATCACTCAATTTTTTGAGCTAGACTTTTACATTTGTCTTCTTAGCAGATATTTTACAGTGGACTAAGCTATTTTGTAGGAGTAAGTAGTGTATAATCATTTTCTGGTTTCCTGTTTTTGTTTCTAAATAAAAGAACTAAGTAAGTATGACATGTATATTGCTGTAACAATAACTATACAGAGTCAAATTGAAAGATTTATTTTCACCTTGAACTTAACTCTGAGAATAACTTGTACAAACATTAAGAAATTTGTATTACTCTATAATAATATGGTTCCCACCATCAGATTAAAGACAAAGAAGTTATTTGCAGCTGAAAATTATTATTTAAAATTTATTAAAGGGAGCTCTTTATCAGTACCTTTCCACAAAACAGTTAAAGTTTGTAACTAAAGATGACTATCTAGGCACCTTTTACACATCTCAGAAGTTCTTAAATCTTTGTGTGTCTCAGAAATTTTTAACTTTTATAAGCTACAATATAGTCAGTTGGTTTTATGCCATGGTTTACTGAGGTATCTTCCTAACTCACCGGAATCTCAGATTTGAAATGAAGTCAAAATGTATATAGTATATTTCATATCCCTCTGCCTATCTATGCTGTAAAATGTTTGAAAGATAGATATATCACCTGTGGTGCTGGAACGTCACCTCTGCAGGGCATGATGACTCTGGACAGGCCTCTCTCATTTACAAGGTGCTTCCATTCACCACAGCTATCAATCCTTGATCGGCCCAGTGTGACAGTGGCAAAGGGAAGACATGAAGTTGCCTTTCTAGCCTTAGACATTCTCAAAGCACATTTGCTGGTGTACAGCCACAGACAGACGATCATCTCTGTCGCTGTTCCTGTACTGCAAAGCTTCAAGACCCTGCATTAACTTTTGCCTAATGGCTCACTAGCTCTTTACTACACCATAGTTGCTTACGTGATCTCTTTCTCCCAAATATATATCCCTGTGGCACCACTGCATGAAGTGTTTGCTTTTCATTTATGTAAGAACATTTTCCTTGCCTTATAGTTTGATCATAGTCACAACCAGAGACTTAGAAAACTCACCTGTGGGTTAACCGAGCAACTTATATATCTAAATCACGGAACACATATTTTAAAAGTAATATTTTTGAAACAGATTCTATTAAAATCTATTATAGTGGGTTTCACAAAAATCTCACTGAGATATTTGTCAAGATTCACAGTATAACCCATGAATGACAAAAGCAAAGCATTCCTCCACACTGCTTTCTTTGGAACTTTCGATGTCCTCTCCTGTGCTATAGCTAGATGTTTGTCGTACCTAGTCTTCTGCATCTGTGCCTCATTGCTTGTGTAGTACTCACAGTAATACAGCTAACGTGTAGCCAGTGTGTGTGAGGACATTTCATCCTGAGCAAGCCACCTTGCCGACATATGGGACATGTCTATGCTGGATTCCTTTCATGCCTCGGTTCCTATATTCATGACATTGTCAAGTAGTTCCATTTTTTTCTTAGTAAAATGGTTCTAAAAACTTAACTTGAAATGTTGTACTATCTTAATAAAACTTGAATTGACTGGGATTGTAGTGGTGAAAACAGATTGATCAAATTGTTATGGCTGCCTATTAAATTTGGATAAACTCAGTTCAGTTCAAATCAGGTCAACTCAACTCAATCCCATTCAGCCCAAATTAATTCAGCACCTATGCATCCAAATTTAGTAAAGGGTCTAAGGGTCTCACCACACATATTGGACTCATAGTGATCCTTCCTGTTTTTCAGCCTCCCAAGCACTGGGATTACAGGCGTGTATCACCACACCCAGTCTCAATTGCTGTCTCAGTGCATCCCAGGGGGTGGTGCGAGCATGGCACCATGGGGATGGAACGCCAGTCCCTGCATCTGCCTAAATAGGCACTTTTAACCCTCTGAGCTATCTGGTCAGCCCTGCATCCAAGTATTGTGTTAGGTTCTAAATATATAGAGATGAATAAATAGATTCTCTGTCTAGAATCTAACAATAAGGGTAAAGAAGTAATTGAAAGCAAGTTCAGCTAGTAGATTAATAGAATTGCATATATACTGTTGAGGTAACCAGTATAAAATATAATCGCATGTTCATTGTATGTAGGGGAGATATGAGGAAGTGCTACTTGGAAAACATTAAGCGAACTGGATTTTGAAAGATGACTCAAACTATGTTTTATTTCAAGTCGGGGTTGTGTTTAGACAGAGGGAGGGATTTGATGCCTTGTTCTAACTTCTATAGTCTTCAATAGACTCTCATGATATTGGTTATTTTAACTCAAATAAATTTTCATTTCACCTAGTTTTAAAAATAAAATGAATATTTCAATGCAATTTTTTTTTTGTTTGTTTGTTTGTGTTGTGGTACTGGGGATTGAACTCAGGACCTTGAGCTTGCCAGGCAAGCACTTATTCTACTGCACTATCTCCCTGGCCCTGCAATTTTTTAAAAAATAAATATATAAACTGTGAGACATTTAGCTGTGACCTGGGATTCTGGTACAGCAGCTTGACTGGCATCCTCTGGATTTGTGCAAAGGAAGAAAAATTTTGTATCACTAATTACAAGTTAGCAAGGAAACCAGTAAGAAATAGTGATAGGACAAATAAAGCACAAAGCAAAAGACCTGGGATTAATTCCTCATTCTAATTCCAAGTAGCTGTTGATTTGGCTTTTCCTAATCTGATGAGAGTTGAGATTTTTTAATGTGTAAACTGAAGGTTAGGAGATATTTAGGGTCCCCTTAGTTTAAAAAGCTTTCATCAGTTCTACAGAATTGTTTGGAGATGAAGATAACATAAGGGGGCCAAGTGGGCAGTACTGAAGCTCCTGTTTGGAGTTAGCAGATCTACTTGAGCTCTGCTTGAGCCTCACATGGGCTGAGTGATCTAGCCAGCAAACCCAGGACTCTACAGTAATTCTTGTCTGGTAGAATGCATATTTTACACAATTGTGAGGAGTAAGGCAATCTTGTGTTCAAAATAACTGCAGAATTCTTGGCACATAGAGGTACCCAATATATTTTGAGTTTTGCTCCTATTTTCATTTGCCCTTATTAGGAGCAGCCAATCAATTTCTTCTGCAGTGAGCCTCAGCTATCAAGGACTGCTTATTTGAAGAGAGATGTGGCTCTGTGGCAGAGCCCCTGGCACTTAGGTGAAATGTCCAGGATTCAATCCACAGTACTGCCAAAAATATAAAAATAAAATAAAGCAAAATATCTGATTATTTTTTGACATATAGATTATCTATCTTGTCCACATCATGGCTGAGTCATGTTTTACCAAGTGGTTCAAAGAACTGAATGAAGATATTTCATAGCTAAAATATTTGATATCACTGTTTTTATTCCCAAGTGAAAGTCATTTAACAACCTCACGTCATAGTGGTCTCAGATACTTTTCAGTCTTTCTTGACCTTTTAGTTCTACCTAATTATTAACACCAATACCATACAACTTGAAGAGTCAGCATACTTGCTGATAAAGTGGGCATTTCTTACACTCAGTAATTCTCTTGTATTTCACTTTACAGCCAAGATTTATGAACCAGTGTCTGTAGGGAGGAGTCCTCAGATGAAGTCCTCAGTGCTTTTATAAGGACATACTGTACTACATTTACAAAACACAGTGTCATAAATAACATTACAAGAGGCAGTAGTGCTCAGCAGGCTTTAAAATAAGCTGAGTGCAGAATCTCAACTATTTAATGAACATATGTGTCACCCTGCCATATTCACTACATCCTGGGGGCTTTTCTGTTTCTGTTTTATTTTCTTTTTCTATTAGTTCAGGCTCAAGTTCATACAAGTTAAACCTTTGGCTTTTTGATAGATGATATGAAACAGGGCTCTTCTGGCTAGGATTTCCATTTGCTTTGATAATGTGTGATCAATTCTTTGCTAAGAGGTTATTTGCCAACTCTCCTGACTTTATGAAAGTTCATCAGTGACAGAAAAGCAATTGTGGTAGAGGTGTTTGGTTGATATCCTGGGAAGATTAGAAGTTAAAAATCAGATGTAGGTTTAAAGCAACATCTGTGGGGCTACATTCTTATTTCCTTTCCTTTTCCTTCTTTCTTTTTTTTAATGTATCTGGTACAGGGTCTCACTACGTAGCTCAGACTCATAGTGATCTTCCTGCTTTCAGCTCCATTGCTGGGATTATAGGTGTTCCACACCACACCCGGACTGATGGCCCGCTTATTGTGGGGGCAGGAGTAGGGCCAGCCCCAGCACCAAATTCTTATTTCTACATGGGTGACAGATCAATTCTCAGCATTGTTCATTAAATACACAATAAAAGCACAACAAAGGTACAGTTTTTTTTTTTAAAGAAATTCTGAAAAGTTTTGTTCAGTAAAACAGAACTTGGTCAAAGATTTTTGTCATATGAAAGGCAATTCCTGAGAGAAGGCAGGAAGATTTACGGGACATAAGTAACACTCTTTCAGTACAGTAATAGTATGTTGCAGACACAAATAAGAGAAGCCATTATAAAAATGGAAAGGATGTTACTTTTCATGTGTAGGGTATGTTTTCTGGAGAAAATGTTGGCATGAGTGGTCAGCACGAGCATCTGTGATTATGTGAATATGCTGTGATTATCTGACTGATAGTGAGCCTGCTAATGCAGCTGGCGGGTGCAGAGTGTTGATGTGGAAAGGTGGGGATGAAATTGCAGTCACTGAGACAAAATGTTTTCATCCTGTTGTATATTTTCCACCAAGTCAAATAACAGGCTATGTTGATCTTCAAGAAAATAGCCAGTGACTTTCTAGACTAATAGTTCAACTCTAAGCCTACAACACACATATATGCTTCTTAGAACAGTAGTCAAAAATATTCGTTAGAGGTGGATTTCCATTGTCAAATAAATTTGGAACTACTGAATATCTATCAACCCTAGGGAACATCACACTACATTAGCCTATTAAAAGTTGGAGAAATCCTGAAGTATAAAATAGTTAAGAAATAGTTTCATGATTATGTCATCATTTTAACTCTTGATCTCTTTGTCAATGCATTTTTTATAAACTTCCTTATGAGTTAGGGACTTGGGAAGCATAGTTTTGAAAAATCCTGTTAATTGGTTATCAGGGGAAAATTTACTTATATGCACAACAACAACAACAAAGAAGGAAAATATTACTTATACAGTAACATGAAGAAATGAGATGTTTTGTGGGGAGGGACACTTATATAGCGCTTTTCTAGTGCTGATATTTTAGATTGATCTATGAAAGACCTGGCAAAATCTTTTTGTTCTTGCTATATCTAACTGAAATAATTTTCTTGTTACAACACCACTAGGAAAGATCCAGTGATTTCCTCCTCATTATTTTGTGTATGAGGGCATCAGAGATCAATTTTGTCTGAGGGAATCCTTTCCAAGTTTTGATCTAGCTTTCAAGTCTGGATGCTGCTTTCTTTATAACTGAAATTATTTTCTTAATTTGAGCAATTGTCCAGGTTGAAGAAAACTTCTAAGTACTGGTAGTACTTGTCAGGAGTAAATGAGACTCTAGAGAGTTTTTGAAATAGGAAACATTTGAACAGAATATCATCTTGCTTTCAGCTGTTTGTATAGATGCAATTTCTGCAATTCTATACCTCACAGCTCTAATTTCTCTTTATCTGTGTCTCAGGCTTCCATCAATAATCCTTCTACTGAAACACACTTGACAAGAGAGGTAGAGTAGACGCCCTTGCAATATATTCTGAATGTCACTCAGCAGTGATTTGTATTCAGGTTTATACATTTCAGGAAGAAAAACATAAAACTAAACAGCAAATTCAATCCATATGAATCTAGGTTGGACAGGGGAGCTGTTAGCAGCATTTTGTAAGATCACCTTTTGATTAGACAGTGGGGATTTTGTAAAATATAAAAAAGACAGTGATTTTAGATTTTTAGTTTGGATATATACCCATAAAATCAAATCTTCTTATAATGTACCCCAGTGTAGGACTACATTGACTTTTTCTGGGTGCAGTTATTTCTTCCTTATGAACTATGGTTTCTTTTTTTTTTTTCAAAATTTTATTGATAAACAGATAGCAATGAGACAGTTTCAAATCAAATTGGAAGTACAGTTTCAACAAATAATAC
>NW_004524675.1:8085893-8107355 GCF_000260255.1 Octodon degus | reverse complement strand
TAATTGCTGTACAAGATGCGGACTTGTGATCCTATTTACAAACACCATTAGAACAAACCATTCTATTCATTAAGAGAATGCAACTATATATTTATCCCAACCACTTTGAATACACAGATACAAAATGGACATTCACAGGCATACCCCATTTTTTCTAAGTTCCGTTTGAACTATGATTTCTAATTGATCTTTCTAGGCTAGAAACTCAATGATATAGCTCTTGTCTCATCCTATAATACCAGTATTGTAAAAAACATCCTGGTCTATCTATAGGTATTAAATAAGGCAGTAAGTTCCTTCTGTTTTCTTCTAAGATTTGCAATATGTGGAAGAGAATCTATAATTATTTATTATTAAAAATTAAGCAAGAAAACTATAAAATATTCTTTATGGATATTGATAAACATTAATTAATTTTTATTGATTTAGACCTTTCTGTATACCTAGTAAGTGCTCTTAAATATTCTAATTAATTTTGAATAAGATTTTGAAAAACAAATGCCATTTAAAAGGTATAAAGTATATTGTCCCTTAATTTATAGAAAACTCATGTACTGACATTATATGTTTATAATCTATTTATAGAATAACATTAGAACTTTATTGGAAAGGTGTGCATCATAGATGGTTTTCCTTTCAGTACAGTATATGTTGTGTGCCTTATATGTGTTTTAGTTGCACAATGAAAGAATATTGTTTTGAAGAAAGAATGATGGATTCCTAATAACAGATTGTGTTAAACACAAGGATGAGATGCGCTGGGCATCTGACCACAGATAGGCTTTCTCTCCCTAGAGAAAATTGCACTGCTTGAGAAATTCCTGTAAGATCATAATTGTAGCAGCTAAGCATCAAACAATTTCACATGAAGATATAAATTGAATAATTGAAGAGATTACTTTGAAAATAGGTCCCTGATGAGGTCTTTAGGCCCATTTAACATGACATATAATTTCTTTTTGTTGAATTTCTAGTCATCCTCTTGTTTCTTTTATATTGAAAAATTAGAACTGTACATACCTGCACTTTGGAGCACAAAGTGACATTTTAAATTTTAAACACAAATAGAATTACCAAATCAAGCTAAAGAACCCATCCATTGTCACAAATACTTGCTACCTTTGGTGATGGGGGCATTTGAGATCCATCTCTTAATAGCATGGAAATATACAGTACTCAATTATGAGCTATATTCAGGTAGGTAAAAGAGTAAGTTCAAATTTTATGAGATGCTTTGCATAGCATAGTGAATATAAGTAATAGCTGAGTAGCGTAAAGTTCTCTTTTCAATCAACTCTTGAGGGATCAGAGAATTCTAGTCTGCTTAGAATAATAAGCAGTGGTTGGAGTGTAAAAGGCTACCTGACTTTCTGTGCTCATTTAGATTTTGTCCTACCCTGAAGAAGAACCTGTCAAATGCCAATCAGAACTGATTAGACCCCTGTGCTCAGGGGACAGGCTAGAGCAACCCACCTTTAGCAGGTCATCAAACCAGCTCCAGATGGCAGAGAACTTCTGAAGTTACAACCAACTTGCTTGTGATGCAAATTAGTGACCTGGGGTGAGACGCTTCATTAATGCTTACTGCCCCTGAGCCATGGAGGTGTCTCCAAGCTGGATTGCTTACTCTTACATTTTTTCTCTCTGTAATATGCATTATAACAACTTATTCTCATAAAGATGAACCAATCAGCTACCTAGAGCTAGTTGATACACAACTAAAGTAGAAAGGAAAATTGGATTTCATTTAAAGGAATACATTGTTTAGCTTTTCCAACAGAAATGGGTAGAAAGGCTTGAGAAAATTCTCTTACCATTGAGGTCTCACAAAAAATTGAGATTAAAAATTAAAAAAAAAAAAAGAAAAAAGAAAAAAAAGGCCAGCCTGGTATCTCAGTGGACTAAAGTGCCTACTTAGGGGAGCATAGAGGCTGGGGTTTGACCTCTGCTGTGCGGTGACAGCCCCACCCCTGGGGCATACTGAGATAGCCATTGAGACTGGGTGTGGTGGCCCATACCTTTAATCCAGCACTTGGGAGGCTGAAAAGAGGAGGATCACTATGAGTCCCATCTACATAGTGAGACCCTGTAGACCCTGTACATAATACAGAAAAAAATATTAAAAAGGAAAAAATATGAGTTTCTATCCAGATCACTATTCTTTTGTTCAATAAATGATGAGAAAAATTATGAGAACCCATGCATTCACCGTAATTTATGGTTGTATCATATTAACCTCGGCTGACAATATCCTCATTTTAGTTACTTAAAATTCTGCCTCTTGGGTATAAACACACATTTAAAAATGACTCAGTTCATTTCTTCCTATCTAGGGTCACTTACTGGTTACTCCCAACTACTGAACTTATTTTATCTATTTTGTTTGTTCCAATATATTCTCACATTTTTGTCACTTGGGAATTTTTCCCTGTGATGGTTCAATTCAAGATTTGTAATTATAATTAACTCTATGTCTAATGATATGCTAAAATGAGCTAACAGGGTTTTGTTTCTTTCTTTATTTAATATTAATGGAAAGTTCCTGGTTACAAGTTTCCATTATCCAGGCATTAACAAGTATCATTGTACTCATAAAGAATGGGTTGTATTTTTCCATAAACCATCTGAGCATGGTAGAAATACCTGAGACTTTCTAGCTGTGATCCTTGTATCTAAACAGTTCAAATGGAAGAGGTAATGTTTTTATCAGTGCCTGAAGAGGACGTTTTGAAATTTCACTACTAAAAAGGACAAGTGTTACTAATGAATATATGGAAACAGTAAATATTTGTGTATTTGTTCTGTGTCCAATGCTATGTGGATTATTTGTTAATTGTATTGCTTTTCAAGAGAATACACTAGGCCATGTAGTACCAGAATGTAAAACCATGGAATCTATTTTCTATGAAAACAGGAAAGCTCACTCTCTGTTTAAATTGACTGAATAATAAGAGCCAGCCAAATAGTTCAGCGGGTTAAAGCACCTGCTTAGGCAGACGCAGGGGTTAGGAGTTTGATCCCCCAGCCTGACATGCTGGCCCCACCTCTGGGATGTGCTGAGACAGTGATTGAGACTTGGTGTGGTGGCTTGCTCCTGTAATCCCAGCACTTGGGAGGCTGTAAACAGGAGGATTGCTACGAGTCCGATCTATGCAGTGAGACCCTGTATACCCTTCCCTAAATACAATAAATAAAATAAAATAAAATAAAATAATAAATTTACTGACTACATTATTGCCACAGATATGGAGTCTTGTGGAATTACTGTTTATTGTGCATCAGGTGAACAAAAGGAAAGGATTTAAGGGGAAGAAATATGAGTCACTGTGTAAAGTTTTGAGAAGCCGGGTGTTGGTTGACTCTTTATTCTAGGTATGAGCAGTGCTTAGAAAGATTAATTTAAAACTAACTTTTTCCCAAAAATTAATCACAGGAGAGATGGAGGTGAATTCTACAAATAAACTATCAGCTTTACTATAATTATAAAATTATCAGTTTAAAGTTTGAAAAATATGAGAATAGTGGCCATGGTTGAATGCAATATGCTAGCAGAGGCAATTTTCTTGATGCAATAATCATAAGTGGGGCATTCTCTGTTAGAAGTAAAGTAATGGATTATAATATTGATGCAGTTTTTATAATTAATTCAGTCAAATGAATACTCTAAATTAAGTACACTTTTAGGTATATGAAAATATTTATTATATTGATAAACATAGATATTAAAATATTCCCTAAGTATGTCGGCGATAGTTAAGTTTTCTAATTATTATGGAGGATTCTGGGGGTGAGATTCTTTCAATTCATATAAAGATTGGTGAAAATTTGTTATAATTTTGGATTATTACAGCTGAAGAAATACTTATTGGAAGCAAAGATTTAATATGAGCTCTAAATTTTTCAGTTAAACATATAGATAATCTGAGTTTTTGTTAATTTTAAATCAATTTAAACCATCCACATTCTGAGGAATTTCCATAATCATAAATATGTTATGCGAGATTACACTTCATCTTGTAAGAAAAGTTACTGCTATGTTAAGAATTACAGAAACGTACAAAATGGAAAATAATTATGTTAGCAGATAGTGTACATTCTGTGAAAAAAAATTTGTTATAATCCGAAGAATAAGGTGAAGCAAGTCCATAGATCTGTGCTGCTGCACAGGATACCCCCTAAGGAAGCTGATAGCTTTGAAGGGCACCACGATGGAAAACAGGACAAATGAATGAGAATGAATTTGGAAGAATAGTGCCCAGGCCAAGTAGCCAGAATGAAGACTAAAGAGAAGGAGGAAAATGTCAAGTTAGTTAACAGTAAAAAGATTGCTTTCAGAGAAAGTTAATACAATGAAGAGAAAGAAGTGGATATTATATATTATATTTACAATCTGCCATGTGTAAGGGCTTCAGTCTTTCTTAACCACTTAGAAGACTACAGATAAGTGGCTATTTTGTGGCTGAGAAGGCAAATGCCTTGAATGATCAGTAATGTGCACCAGTTAGTACAGTGAGCATGTAAGTAGGAGTGATGGACTAGGATGTAGCTTTATTGGATTCCACACTTCCTATGTTACTTATGACATAAAATAAGGCACATGATTGAAAAACTATCGGCATCTTTAAATGTTTTGTTACACTTGAATGTTTTATATTAACTTTTTGAGAATTATATCTAAAATTTTCACTTAAATTCACTATAATTTCAGTAACAATTTTTGGTGGTACTAAGGATTGAATCTGAGCTATATCCATAGCCCCATGGTGACATTTTGGACAAGCTACTTTTTTTTTTTTTTACTGAACTGGGGATTGAACTCAGGTCGTTGCACTTGCCAGGGAAGCTCTTATTCTACTGAGCCATCTCCCTGGCTCCTGGACAAGCTATTGGTTTAAGTAGTAGCAGTGCTAACTGCAGGGACTTAACCTGTAGATTCTTTGTGTTTGGATTTTTCTTTCTCTTCCCTTCCCTTCCCTTTCTTTTCTTTTCCTTCCCTTCTCTCTGTTTATTTCTCGTATTGAGGGATAATTGACACATATAGTATATATTTAAGTTGTATAAACTAATTTATAATAAGAAATTATTACCACAAATAAGATTACTAGCATTCTATCACATTACATGGTTACTATTTCTTTGTTATTTCTTCTTTGGTTCAAATTGAAATCTACTTTTTTGGCAAATTTCAGGTGTGTAACAAAATGCTATTAACTATCACCAACAAATTATGAAATAAATTTCAAGAACTTTTTTTGCATGACAAATATTTTGTACCTGTTAACCAAACTTTTTATATTTCACATGTAAGTGAGTATATGTAATATTTGCTTTTCTGTGATTGACTTATTTAACTAAGCATAATGTACTTTCAGGTCTCAGATATAATTTTACCTCTTTGAAGGATGTGTAGTCAGGCATGGTGGTGCACACCTGTAATCCCAGCACCTGGGAGGCTGAGGCAGGAGGATTGCTATGAGTTCTAGGCCAGCCTGTACTACATATTGAGTTCAAGGACTGGCTGAACTACATAGTGAAATGTGGGCTGTTGTATATAGACATTTCTTGCAATAAGACATGTGTGGCTGCTAGAACCACAGGTTATAAATTGACTCTAGGAGAAATCTGAGGCTGTTCTCATCCTGCCCCTTGAGCCAGACTGTGATATGGAAACTCCTTGTTTTTCTCTGTTCATAGCTGAAACTCTACAGCTAGTGATACTGTGACACTCACAGAATGAGATATGCTGATAAATGTGAACTAAGCAACTGCACTGAAGATAGCAATTTGTATCAGTAGGTTCATGCTTGGAGTGCCTGTCATTCTGGTCTTCTGAATACTTGCTGCTTGTCATGACATGCTGGTTGCTGCCATACTGTCTATTAAGTAGATGTTTGTTTAAAAACAAGGAGAGTGGTGAATGAAAGCAGGACACAGGAAAAGGAATGTTGCAGGACTATCTTGCTGCAATGATATATATGGTTAGATTTCTAAACTTATGTGTAAACATATATAATTGTTTGTTCCTATTTTTAAAATATATTTTAATTTTTTTCATCATATTCTGTAGGGACTTAAAGTTTAACATATTAATACTTGATGAAAAATACCTATTCCATGTTATGCCTGAGATGTTTGATATTCAAACAGATAGTGAGGTTAAACTCAACAGCCTAGGTTGTATGGTAATAACAATAAGCTTCTCTTCTGGAGGGTTAACAACCTAAGTTTGCAGACAAAAATTAGAGAAAAAGGAGGGCCACAAGGACAGCCAACATTTTGGTCCTAGCCTTCCAAGGTCAATTAAGACTCAGGACATATGAGAACCTGTACTATAATGTCATGTAACTCAGTAGTGTCCCAAATTTTCTGATCAAGAAGATTATGGGACCAAAGAGGAAAGTGATCGATGATGTAGGATGTGCCTAAGGAGAGTCATATGGAGAGAAAACATTGTCTCAGACTTTCACAGAGAGCAAATTGGCCAAGTAATGGCCGTGACTCATCCACATGGCTGACACTGATAAAGGATCTACAGTCTGAGGTACAGGGTTTCAGGATAAAGCCTGAGGGGATTTGACTGACATTATCAGATGCAAAAGCTACAATTCTTGTTACATAGATCTTTTTCTTTTTCTATAATTTTTGTTACATAGGTCTTGCTTATCTTGGTCTTAACCATCCAGCAGAAAAGTATAAAAATGAAGTATAAGTAGTAAAGCCATATTATTATGCTGAGCTGTAGAGGACTCAAGTCAACAACTTCTGACATTGCCAGTCATACGGAAAATGCAATACTATCATGGACTACTGGACTATTTTGGAATATTTTGCTGAATTCACACACCTATAATATTTAGATGAGAAAAGTAAGCAAAAAAAGGGGATACAAATGAATGACCATTTTGTATCTGTATATCCAAAATAGTTAAGATTGATATACAGCTACATTCTCTTAATTCAGTGAATAGAGGAATTTGTTCTAATAGTGTTTGTAAATAGGGTATCATGTCTGCATCTTGTACAACAAATAATCACTAAGAAAACAATATGCAATGTATTAACTATTGAAACTGTCCTGCTAATTTGATTTGAAACTGTCTCATTGCTATTTGTTTCTCAATAAAATTATAGAAAAAAGATAAATTAATTTGAATTTTAAAAATTAATTTAAAAAAAGGAATGAGGTATGTCTTACTGACAATGATAAGGGTCTTTAAACCAACATAATAGGAATAGTAAATAGTTTCTCCTGAGGTAACTACAGTCTCCTTACTGACCCTTGTCTCATATTCGCAAAAATACTTCCTTCTTCTTCCTAGCCAATGGTCATTGCTTTCGCTGTTCTTGGAAACACCCACTAGTGTTCACCTATTGTCCTTGACCTACTATAGAAATGATCCCTGAAAGTATAGCCTTAACATAGAAGTAATCAATAAATCTTGATCCTGGCCGCCTTGTGGCCTTTTGTTTCCCATGATCAACAAGTCATCCCAAATCCCTGTTGCATTAACATTTTGTCTCTGGCTCCTTTTTTTTTTTTTTGGCCATGTGCCATGACACATTGCAGGAGACTGGGGTGCACTGCAGGGGTCATGGATAAGTGACCAACAAATATGTGGAAAGAATGATCAACATCCTTAGTCATCAGAAAAATGCAAATCCCAAACACAATGAGGCATCTTCATTTTTGGTAGAGCGTCTGTTATCAAACAAAAAAGATCGCAAATATTAGAAAGTATGTAAAAAGTAGGGAACTCTTGCATGTTGTTGGTGGGAATTTAAACGGTATAGTTATAAGGAAAACATTTATAATGAAACTAAAGTTTCCTTAAAATAAAATAAAACTACAAATGATCCCACTTCTAGGATATAGTGAAAGGAAATCAGGTCTTTTTAAATTTGGGTTAGGAGGAGGTATGTCTTAAGTTAGTACTTAAATAAGGGTATTTTAATAATATATTTTAGGTCTCTTTATGTTTAATATTTTTTGTATGTTTAACATCTTCTCCAATGGATTATGTTATGATGTGAGGAGATCCCTTGACTAATAATCTTTCTAGTACCGTCTGGTTTTTATCTCCTATGATCATTTTCCAATTTTGTTTCTTGTCTGTCTAGATATTTAGATAACACTTTTTCCTTATCCTTTGGATTAGAAAATGTCAGTAGGTACATGAATCTTTGTCCTTTAATTTTTCCCTTGGAATATTGGTTACCCAGAAGTGATCAATCTATAGACTCCTGTTTCATTAATTTTTAATTAGGAAAGTTTCCTCTAGATGCATTTGCTAGATACTTTCTTTTTTTTTTTTTGTATCAGGGATTGAACCCAGGACCTTGTATTTGCAAGACAGGCATTTATGCCACTGAGCTATCTCCCCTAGATGCATTTGTGATTATTGTTTTTAATTTCTTTGAGTTCTTCTCCTGTTTTTAAGATTTTACTGGATCTTTTCTTTGTATTATCATTGAGCTTTAGTTATAAAAGCTGGAAAAGGAACCAGAGAAAACAAGAATGATTTACAAATTGGCAAGAATGGTAAATTATAGAAGTTACAAATTGGTAAACACAATATTGAATACTCTTTGCCAATCTGATAAGGAACGTGACAGAATATTAGTTTGGAGAAATTGATTAGTAACAAAGAAAATTATTAAGTGATTAAAAAGAAACTTTACATACATTTAAGAAAGGATAGTTTGACAGGTTCTATATGACTAAATGAGCTCACATTCAGGTTAAGAAAGAATGTTAGAGAGTGCCATATTTAGTTGCTATCTCTACTTTCCACTTCAAAATTAGCTAATTTTATGAATGACAGTGTGCATATTAGTTTTACTTTCTCTGAATTTTGTATAATTGCATGTATTCCTTTGTATTTTCCATTTATATTAGTGGGCTTCTTCTACATTATTGTATTGCAGACATTCAGTGCATGCTATTCTGTTTTATAAATCTATTTATTGATAAATATTTGGCTTTTTTCTAGTTTGGGGTTATTATGAACAATATGGACATAAACATACTTATACATATTTCTTGTACATATACATATAGAGGCATATCCACTTTTGTTATTATTACCATAGGTTATATATCAACTGTAGCAGATAATGCCAGTCTTCCAAAGTGATATTTACATGTCCTTCAGCAGTGTGTCAGCATCCCAGTTTCTCCATATCTTTGTAAACATTTGATATTTTCAGTCGTTTAAATATTAACTAGTCTAATGAGTCTATAGTGTTATTTTCATAGTCAATACAACTAACAACTTTTCCTATGATTTTGTCATTAAAATATAGTATTTTCTAAGTGTGGATAAAATATTTTGATTATATAAAAGACTGCATAGCTAATACTTTTTTTTTCTTTTCAAAGTTTTATTGATAAACATATAGCAATGAGACAGTTTCAAATCAAATCGAAAGTACAGTTTCAACAAATAATACACTGCATATATTCTTCTTAGTGGTTAATTGCTGTAAAAGATGCAGACTTGTGATCCTACTTACAAACACCATTAGAAAAAATCATTCTATTCATTAAGAGAATGCAACTATATATCTATCCCAACCACTTTGAATACACAGATACAAAATGGACATTCATAGTTATACCCCAATTTTTTTTTAAGTTCCGTTGTTGAATATTATAGGTGTGTAAACTCAGCAAAATATTCTAAAAGAGTACAGAAGCCCATAATAGCATTGGGTCTTCTGTTTAATTGGCAATGTCAGAAATTATTGACGTGGGTCACCCACAGCTCAACATAACAACATGGCTTTACTTCCTATATTTCATCTTCATACTTTTCTACTGGATGGTTAAGACCAAGGTAAAGCAGAACCTATGCAACAAGAGTTGTAGCTTTTTGGTTTCAGAAGGTCAGTGAAATGCCCTCAGGATTTATCCTGAGATCCTGTACCTCAGATTGTAGAACCTTTGTCAGTGCAGTCACGTGGATGAGTCACGGCCATTGCTTGGCCAATGTGCTCTCTGTGAAAGCCTGAGAGAGTGTCTTCTCCTCATGTGACTCTCCTTAGGCACACTCCATGTCATCGATCAATTTCCTCTTTGGCCCCATAACCTTCTTGATCAGAAAATCTGGGACACTACCGAGGTACTTGACGTTACAGTACAAGTTCTCATATGTCCTGAGTCTTAATTGACCTTAGAAGGGTAGGGCCAAAATATTGGCTTTCCTTGTAGCCCTCCTTTTTCTCTAATTTTGGTCTGCAAACTTAGGTTCTTAACCATTCAGAAGACAAGCTTATTGTTATTATCAAACGATTTACGTTATCAAGCTTAACCTCACTATTTCACTACATTTCAAACATCTTAGGCATAATAAGGAACAGGTATTTTTCATCAAGTATTGATATGTTGAACCTTAAGTCCCTACATAATATGATAAAGAACATTTAAAAATTAGATTATATTTTAACAATAGGATAAAGAATTCTATGCTTCTCATGTTTGCACATAAGTCCAAAAATCTCACCATATACAAACTTGGAGCAGGACTGTCCCACAGTATTCCTTTTCCTGTCTCTTGCTTTCATTCACCACCCCCTTCTTCTTGAACATCCACCTACCCGAGAGACATCTTAGCAGTAACAGGCATGTCATGACAAGCGTAGCTAATACTTTTGATAATAGTTCTATATGACAGCTTTATAACATACCAACTAGTTCCTCCCATGGTGTTAGCGTGGGATGCCACATCCTTTGGGGTCTGCCCAAGGGATTGGAGGAGCACACTTTTGGCTGTGGTGGGTGGGTCCAAAGGGGTGGCTGTGTGGTCTCTGTCAGGACTCTGGCCTGCTCCTCTCTGGCAGTACTCTGCTGTCCTGCTTCCTGGCCACCATGAGTGAGCAGCCAGGCCTCTCCACAGCCAGCTGCCCTGATGTTTTCATTTGGGAGTCAGTTGATCATAGATTGAATCCACGAACAATGGGAGCCTCTCCTTCCTGAAGCTGAGGGTGTCAGGTACAGTGACTCAGTGACAGGAAAGATGACCAATACACTTCTCATTTTGTGTCTGGCATTTCACTCAGTGGTATGTTTCCAACAGCAATGGCTAACTCAGTATAGCCCAGCTTACTCATGCTATTTATGCTTGAGTAAATACCTTATTTACTTGCTTATAGCTTCTTATGCTTACTCATTTACCTATGCTTCGGGCTTTTCATCCAATTAAAAAGTTCCTTCTATCTCAGTGTCATAGAAATATTCTTCTGTACATTTCCTGCTGGATCCCAAGCGATCAATGATGGACCTGGAATTGATTTCTGGGACTGTTGTGCAGAAGGTGTCAAATTTCACTTTTTCTCCACATGATGCACAACTAAACCAATGCTGTTTCTCCATTAACTTCTTTTTCCATACTACACTGTAGTGTCATCTTTGCTGCAATTCAAGTGCTGTGTATCCCTATGCTGGGCTCTCTATTCTATCCACTCTTTCTCATTATGTGTCCTTTCCCTGATACTAATTATCTCAATTACTATTGATTTATTTTAGCTCCATATGCTGTAATATAAGTTACTTCATGCCTTTTCCCTTTAAAAAATCCTCTGCCTATTTTTGCCTTTTTGGTTTATATAAACTTTGATTTTAGTTAGGGAATTTCTATACAAAAAATCTGTCTGGGTAACTGATTAAAATTGTAGTGAATGTATACAATATTTTTTATATACAATATTTTTTGAGAATTGATATTTTAAAATCATTGTATCTATCAGCTCATACATGTTACATGGCTGGCTGGCTGGCTTTCTTTCTTGCTTGCTTGCTTTCTCTCTTCTTCCTGAGACAGGATCTTGCTATATAGCACAGGCAGGTGGGAAATTCTTAGCAATCTTCCTGCCTCATCCTCCTGAGTGCTGGGATTATAAGTATGTACTACCATGTCTGACAATTGATTTATTTTTAACTTATTTTTCAGATTAATTATAGGTTCACAGCAGAATTTCTGAATCAAAAGTACAAGGGTTCTCATATATCTCTTATGCCCACTATAGATAAATGTCATAGTGGTACATTTATTACAATTCATGAAACATCAATATCAAAATCCACTATTTATACTAGGATCCATTTTCCATGTTGTACATTCTATAAGTTTTCATAAACATTTCCTCTATTCTGGTTATTACAGTTCACTCCATACAGAATGGTTTTATTCTTGTCAAAGTCCTCTGTGTCTACTTATCCCTCTCTCAACTAAGCTCTAGAAATCACTGACCTTCTGCTATCTCCATAGTTTTGTGTTTTACATAATGTAATGTTGTTGAACTCTTTTTTTTGTGGTATTGAGGATTGAACTCAGGACCCTGTGCTTGCTAGGCAGGCTCTTATTTTCATGAGCCATCTCCCCAGCCTCACGTTGAACTCTTAAGAGTATATACTGTAGCAGTTTCTGATTAGAAATATTCATTTAATTTCTCCACATCTTCTCATGGCTCCAAATGTCTTTTTTTTTTAGTATTTATGGTAGATTAAGTAATAGTTAACTTGTAACACTCAGCTGAACTGAATCAGCATGGGGCTTACTGTGGAAGGCCCACCAGAGGATTGTTATTAAGAACATAAAAGGAGAACTAGAGGGGAAGATGGTGTGCAGTAGATTCTCCTGGAGAAGCTTGTGTCCCTGGCTTTACTCATATGGAATAAGCTGTTCTCATTGTTGGAGAAGCTCACATTCTCACTCTCTCTAAGGATGCCTGTGGTTTTCTTCAGGGGAGCTCCAGTTCTTACTTTAAATGTTGCTTCCCGGCTTCAGTGCCAGTCTTTCAGTCTGCTGCCACAGATGCTTTATCCCACATGTGCAGACTTTCTAGCGTCCATCACAGACCTTTAGGCCTTCCCAATGCAGATCCTTGATATAGGCTCGCAGAGAGACATTATTGTAGGCACTTGGCCTCTAGCTGGACTCATGCAGGACAGTGCAGTGGGGTCTAGGCCCTGAACTAGATTCTTTGGGTTTGCACGGTATGGACAGATCTCCCTTATTCTTTTTCATTCTTTGACTCTTTTGGTGACTATTATAAAATAATCCTATAAAGTATGTATCCTATGAAATACATTCCCTTGCAAACCCTGACTACAAAAGTATAGAATAAAACATTCTACTGTCTGGATATATCAATTTGCCCATTCAACTACCAATGGATATCTTGATTGCTTCCAATGTTGGGCATTTACAAAAAGAGCTGCTATAAAATGTCTATGTGAAGGGTTTTGTATGTTCAAAGCTTCTAACTCCTTTGGGTGAATGTTAGGGAATACAGCCATAAGTGGTAAGGAAAGACTATGTTTAGTTTTGTAAGAAGGCACCAAATCATCTTCTAAAGCAATGGCACTACTTGCATTCCCACTAGCAGCACCGAGGTTCCTGATGCTCCACATTCTGGCAGCATCTGAACACGTGTCGGCACTGTGGAGTTTAAGCACTGAAGTAGGTGTGTAGTGCTACCTCATTAATACTAGAGCTCACCATTTCATATGCTTATTGGCATCTCCATGTCTTGTTTGGTGAGTTGCCTGTTAATGTTCACTTTATAATAGGGTTGTTTGTGTTCTTATCATTGTATGTTATGAGTTCTTTGTATAATTTGGAGAGCAATCCTTTCTCAGACATGGATTTTGCACATTTTTTTTTTCCTAGCTGGAGGCTAGTCTTTTCATTCTGTGACAGCATCTTTTATAGAGCAAAAAAATTTATTTCAATGAAGTTGGTCTTCTCAGTTATTTTTCATGGATTATGTGTTGATTGTCTGAGAGTAGCAGCCAACACTGTAGTGGTAATAAATACTTCTGGTTTTAAGCAATAACAATCACAGTAATGTTTATAGGAAAACAATGGGAATTTTGTCTGCCTATATAATTACTATTTGAGTTTAAGGGCTCAAATTGTGATCCTACTCTTAAATCTAGCTAATAAATTTTATAGTGTTTATAGGGGGTTGTTTTTTAATTCACTTATTTTAGAGAAAAGTTAAATTTCAATTAATTTTTCAAACATATTAGATACCTACTAAAGAAAGGCAAGGAAGAATTTTTAACTCATTGGGCGCCATAGGTAAGAATAAAAGCCTGCCCTAAGCAAAATTACTTCTTAGTAGAGACAACTGTTATTTATAAAAAATCACTGTAAGTTTACAACAGTAAATATTAAATTGGTAAAAAGAGCAACAGATCAAAATACATGTTTGTTATGTTTTATGTCTGGGTGAGATTACTTTTAGCAGTAGGACTCAGAGGAGACGTCATCAGGGAGGCAGCATTTTATCTAGTAGCAAAAATTTTCTAAATTGGGCACAGGTTAGAAGGCAGGCCATTCATGGTAAAATGAGAAAAGGATCCACTTTAGAGTCAAAAGATGCCATGTCCTAGTTTTAGTTTCACTAACTAGCTGTTGGTCATTAGTTGACTTAGTTTATTTTTATTTATTTATTTATTTTTACTTATACCACCATGAAATTTTATTTTTATTTTTTATTTATTTACTTATTTTCATTTTATTGAGAAACAAATAGCAATAAGACAGTTTCAAAACTGATTAATAGGACAGCTTTAATAATTAATACATTGGACATTGTTATCTTCTTAGTGGTAATCCACAGTACAAGATGCAGACAGGTCATCCTGTCCAAACACTATTAGTACAAATCTTTATTTTCACTGAATTAAATGAAAGTAGCTGTATATCTGTCCTAACTATTCTTCACATACAGATACAAAATGGTCCTTGCTTTGTATCACCTTTTTTTGTTTAGTCCTGTCATAAATGTGTATTCCATTGGCATCTAAATACTATAGGTGTGTGAACTCAGAAAAACAATCCAACACAGTCCAGCAGTCCACAATAGTAGTGGGTTATCTGCAGAAGTGGTTGACTTGAGCCTTTCACAGCTCAACATATCAATATGGCTTTACTTTTATATACCTTATTTTTATACTTTTCTGCTGGATGATTAAGACCAAGATAAAGCAAGACCTCTATAACAAGAAATGTGACTTTTGTATCTGATAAGGTCTGTCAAGTACCCTCAGGATTTATCCTGAAACCCTGTACTGCAGTTTGTAGATCCTTTGTCAGTGTCAGCCATGTGGATGAGTCATGGCCATTGCTTGGCCAATTTGCTTTGTGTGAAAGCCTGAGAGAATATTTTTTCTCTAGGTGACTTTCCATAGACAGCCTCTACATCATTGATCACATTGATCTGTGGCCCCATAATTTCCTTGATCAGAAAATTTGGGACACTACTGAGTTACATGATGTGGCAGTATAGGTTCTCCTATGTCCTGAGTCTTCACTGACCTTGAAAGGCTAGGGTCAAAATGTTGGCTGTTCTTGCAACCCTTCTATTTCTCTAATTTTTGGTCTGCACTCTCAGGTTGTTAACTCTCCAGAAGAGAAGCTTATTATTACTCTACAACATATGCAGTTGAACTTAACTTCACTATCTGTCTGAATATCAAACATTTTAGGCATAACATAGAACAGGTATTTTCCATCAAGTATTGATAAGTTAACTTAATTTATATAAGCATATCTTAAATTCCTATCCTTTAATTATATCATATCATATTGTTTTGCAACCCAAAAGCAATGTCTCACAAATCATAAGCTGTGATATATCATGTTTAAAAAATGTGTCTGTATATTCAAAATAGTTAGGATAGATATACAGCTACTTTCTCTTAATTCAATGAATAGAAAGATTTGTTCTAATAGTGTTTGTGGACAGGATATCATGTCTGCATCATGTACTATGAATAGCCACTAAGAAGACAAAAATATGCAATTATTAATTATTGAAACTGTCCTATGAATGGATTTTGAAGCTGTCTCATTGCTATTTGTTTCTCAATAAAATTAATAAAAAATAAATAAAATTTTAAAAATGTGTGTGTGTGTGTGTGTGTGTGTGTGTGTGTGTGTGTGTCAGGGGTGTAAACTGGAAAACCATTTCCTGTCCAAATTTGATTCAGATTGTGCTTTAGAATAACTAGAAACATTAATATCTTCTTTCTCAACATCCATAGTGCATCTTGTGTGCTAAAATTTGACAGGTTGAAGAAAATTGTAAAGTAACTGTCCTCATCTTTGAAAGGAATCAACTTTATAAAATAGTCACAAAATGATCGAATTCTTACACTGAGAGACTCTACATTTTCTTAATTTCTCTTGTATTATTAAAAGATGTGATACGTTTTACTGGGGATCCACAATAATTGTTTTCTGCCCTGTTAATTCTATATATTAAGGAAAATTCTCTCTTTCCTTTTTATGAAATTATTTAAATTTCAGTCACTTTTTGCCATTTCCAACCTGTGGCTTGGCTTCCTCCTAGTCTAGCCTTCTTACTTCCTGTAGGTAAAATGTTTAATTTCTTTTATGAAATTTCTCTGTCATCATTGTGGGCTGCTTGGAAACAAACATCTTGTATCAAAGCTAGTTTGGTGAAACATGAGCCACATTGATAGAAAAATATTTAAAAATAGAGAACCTAGTATTTGTACTGCTTTATAAATTTGAATTTGGGATCTCTTATGAATACATTTTCCCTTCTTAACCAGGAAGAAGAAAGAGGGTAAAATTCATGGCTGTCCATGCATGAAATTGGCTTTGGTAATTGGCTTTGGCAGCACTGAGGTACAGAACGACAGAGCTTCACTAACTGTGAGGCTGGGATGAGGATGGTGTGCTGTAATTAGTCACTTACTTTGACTTTTTGACACAGCTTAGCATTTATTACTGTTTCTCTCACAACTCTGACCTAAACCAATGACCTTTAAACTGGAAGATATTTCACTGCACCTGTTAAAATCCATTCCTTTAACATTCCTGTTGTACACTTAAGAATTTAAGATAAATTAATAAACAGATTCCAAATGGAAGATATCAATGATGTTTCACGGGCTATTTTTCACCCCATGAAATATCATGAAGCATTTTTTGTAAGAAAAAGAAATGCCCTTGCAAACGAGGACCATTTATGGTCAAGGTGAATTACAAAATAATTTTCATAAATATTTTTTATCTATAATTTATTCTTAAACCAAATTCTTTTGGGGGACTAGTTAAAAAATCTAAAAGAAAAATAGAAACTCAGAGGCCACAAAAGAATGATCTTTCCAATATAAATGATTATTATTAGTTTTTTGCTCCCTTTTGCCACAAAGCATAAGGTTTGGAACAGATTCAGTTTAAAAAATCAATCATTGCAGAAAGTGTTAAAGTTTATATTATTTTAAGATTATATTCTGTTGGATTTAGAATAATCTAAAATTGTTCCAATGCCCACTGACATGTTTTTTTTCTTAAATTATAATATAAGAATCTTTAAAAATTAGGGCTCTGGATTTTAAATTTTTAACATTATCTGTAGATTATTTAAAAACTCAGGAATCCTGAAAGCCACTGATTAAAATGGATTATTCTTTCTTAAGGAAAAATACTCCTATTGGGATTGTGTCACAGGATAGTGAGATCTTATATGGTCTGCATTTATTTCTTGAATGTTTTTATATAATGAGAAAATAGAGAAATTTTATCAAGAACGTTTGCAAAGCAAAAAAGATAGATGTGTAAGTTTGAGTTCTATGTTCCTTCACTGTAAAAGCTGAGGCCATGAAAATAATTTAAAAATGAAAGACTCTGTGGAGTGAGCAGGGTTCCAACACAGGGTCACTACTGCTCTGACCCAGGAGGGAATAGAAAGGTATAGGAAGAATGGGACTCAAGCTGTGGAAATGCTGACCTTTTGCCCAAGTACAGGGAGCAATAACCCAGACGAAGAACCTCTGAGGCAAGGGTGACTAAGTCACACCTGAAGGAAGGGAAGGAAGGGGGAATGAGAAGTATTTATCACTTAAAATTAGGACCTTAAGTCAATAATGTTCCATGTCACAACTTGCTTTGGTCTCTGAAGAGTATCAAGCTTTCTCTTAGTAGGGTGTGTGTGTGTGTGTGTGTGTGTGTGTGTGTGTGTGTGTGTTTCCTTTAGCACAGTTCACAGTTGACTTTCACCATAAAACATTCATCATTAGGAACAATATGCTGTTTACTTCTGTTGAGTAACATAGGTGGTTTTACCTCAGAAAAACACAAAGCCAACAGAAGATGTTTACAAATAGGCCTCTTTTTTTCTGCTGTATATAGTGTCTCTGTGAATTTCAAATGTTGCTACTGTTTTACCACATGTTGCTTAGGCATTGAAATCTATTTTCTGGTTATGGTTTATTTCCAGTAACACTTTTTTAAAAAATCCCTTCAGTGTTTTTTTAAAGCTTGTTTTGCATTTTAGGGAAGGGTTTACAGGGTGTTCAGGGTCTCACTACTAGATTGAACTCATAGTGATCCATCTGTTTACAGCCTCCCAAGACCTGGGATTACAGGCATGTGCTACCACGCCCAGTCTCAATTGCCATCTCAGCAAACTTGGCCCCTGTGCCTGCTTGCAGGTGCTTTAATCCACTGAACTATTTGGCTGGTCCTTGTTTTCTCTTATCTAATCGTTCTAGTTCAATAAAAATATTTTGCTTTCTAAATAATGCAGTTTATCACTCTCTGCTATCATCTTTCATGTAATTAAATACATTTTAAATTATCTTTAGAATCTGTTTATTTTTATTGTCACCTCAGTATATTCTTGTGCAGGACACTATTAACCTAAAACATTTATTTGATGTCTGAAGGGTTTTTACAATTATTCTTTAAATTTATTTTACAGAGAATGAAAAAATAATAGATAAGACATTCGAGATAATAAAGTTTTTTTTTTTTAAAAGAAGATGATAGGCATTCAACAGTGGTTGTTATGTTACACATTGTTCTTGTCAAAGTAGTTGTCAAGATTATAGAAATAAGTGTGTAAAGTTTATCAAAGTAAACATTTTGAGCATTAACTGCTACGTTTAAAAAGACGAATAGAAATTATTAGTAAAATCATCTGAGTTATCCTGTATATATACGTAAATAATTTTCTCCCCCGTTTTTTCTATCTTTTCTCCTTTCTCTCATCCAAATTATTTATTCCTTATGCTCAATGCCTTTCTCTTTTACTATAATGTATTTCTCAGATTTTAGTTGCTCTTTCAGGTTCTTACACTAGGGTGACACTATGAAGTTTACACATGTGGGTCTGATTCATTCTACTTATGAATATATCTTCTAGGTGCGTCCATTTATCTATAAAAGCCTTGGTTTTTCTTTCTTTTTTAAAGTTTGTCTTTCTTTATAGCTGAGTAGTACTCCATTGTATAAAAATACCACATCTTTTTTTATCTGTTCCTAAGTTGATGGGCATTTGTATTGTTTCCAAGATTTAGCTATGGCAAATTGTGCTGTCAAAAACATGAGTGCCCATGTATATCACTGGGGTATGATGTTTTCAGGTCTTTTGGAAAAATACTCAGGAGGGGAATAGCTGGGTTGAATGTGACTTCCAATTCTAGTTTTGTTAGGAGTCTCTACAGTGATCTCCACAGAGGTTGTACCAGTCTGCATTCCCACCAACAGTGAAGAAACATTCCCTTTCCCCCAGAGCCTCCCCAGCATTTGTTATTAGTTGATTTCTTTAAGATAGACATTTTTCTGTGTTGAGATGAAATGTCACTGTTGTTTTAATTTTCATTTCTTGAATTAACAGTGTTGTTCCTCTCAGAAGTATATATTCATCTCTGCTGCCTATGTTTGGATTTGGTCTTCAATTTGGGGGATTTTTGTTTTGTTTTTTTTAGTTCTTTATGTTTCTAGACAGAAGTCCTTTGAGTGACTTGGTTACAATTTTTTCCCCCCAGTTTGTGAGTTTTCTTTTCACTCTGTTGGTGATTTCTTTTGATGACCAAAAACTTTTCAAAAAGCTGAGAGCCAAGTTGTTGTTTCTTTGAATTATTTCCCATGAAGTTTTGTTTTTACTCATGAGCTCTCTACATATCCCTATGTCTTCAAGATTTCTACCTACTTTCTTTTCCAATAGATTTAGTGTTCCTGTTTTAATGTTTAAATCTTTTATAACTTTCGACTTTAAGGGCCAGATACCTCAGCAGATTAAAGCGCCTGCTTAGGCAGATGCAAAGACTGGGGTTTGATCCCCAGCATGCTGTGACAACCCCAACCTCAGGGTGCACTGAGACAGCAATTGAGACTGGAAATGGTGGCATGTGCTTGCAGCCCCAGTGCTTGGGAGGCTGAAAACAGGAGGATCACTATGAGTCCAATCTATATGGTGAGACCTTGTAGACCCATTAGACTCTGTACTAAATACATACAATAAATGACTTTAGTTTTGTGCATGGTGATAAACCAGGATCTACTTTTAGTTTTCTGCATGTAGACATCCAGTTTTTCCAGCACCATTTGTTAAAGAGGCTATTTTTCTTCCAGTGAGCCTGTTTGGCCCCTTTGGCCAAATAAGGTGGCTGAGTGTATTTGTAGTTGTGTCTTCTTCTTCTAATCTACTCCACTGGTCCTCAGGACTACTTTTAGCCAGTACTGTGCTGATTTTATCACAGTAGCTTTGTAGTATAATTCAAAGTTATGGATTGTAATACCACCTGCCTTGCCTTTGTTGTCCAGGATTTCTTTTTTGTTCTAGGGCTTTTCTGGTTCCAAATGAATTTTAGGAACATTTTCTCTAGATCTGTGAGGTACTCTGATCATATTTTGTTCAGGATTGCATTGAATCTGTATAACAATTTGAGAGTACAGCCATTTTCATAATGTTGGTACTTCCATCCATGACCAAGAACTTTCTTTCCATTTTATGAAATCCTTTTTGGTCTCTTTTTGTAGATTACTATAATTTTCATTGTATAGATATTTTCCTTCCTTTGTTACATTAATTCCTAAAAGTATTTCATTATTTTTCATGCTATTGTGAGTGAATAGTTTGTGTAAGTTATACTATTGATATTTAAGTATTGACTTTGTATCCTGCTATAATACTGAATCTGTATATTAATTCTAGGATTCTCTTGGTGAATTTTTTTGGGTCTGCCATGTAGAGTATCATGTCAGTTGTGAATAATGATAATTTAACTCTTTCCTTTCTTATTCCTTTTATTTCTCTTGTCTAATTTCTCTGGATAATGCTTGTAGAAGTATATTAAATAAGAGTGGTGGTAGTGGATATCCTTGTCTTGTTTCTGATTTTGCAGTAAAGCATTTCAGTTTTTCCCCATTTAGAATGATGTGGACTTTTGCTTAATCATAGGTGGCTTTTGTCACATTGAGGTATAGGAAAACTATTACAATTTTTTCTTGAGTTTTTTTTTTTAATCTTGAATGAATGTTTGACTTTGTTTTTTTATTTTATTTTATTTTTTTCTATTTTCTCCATAATGTTATTGAGAAACAAATAGCAATGAGAGAGTTTCAAAACAAATTAGTAGGAGAGTTCCAATAATTAACACATTGCATACTGTCTTCCTAGTGGTTATTTGTTGTA
>NW_004524675.1:8078005-8079368 GCF_000260255.1 Octodon degus | reverse complement strand
AGGTATTTCATTTTCCTCGGTGCTATTGTAAAAGATATTGTTATATAATTTTCCTCTCAGTGTGTTTGTTATCTGTGTGGAGGAATGCTATTGACTTTTGGGTACTGACTTTGTATCCTGCTATGCTACTGAATTTGTTTCTTAATTCTCATAGCATCTTGGTGGAGGTTTTTGGGTCTTCCAAGTAAAGTATCATGTCATGTGCAAATAATGGTAATTTAACTTCTTCTTTCCCTATTCTTTTTCCTTTTATTTCTCTCTCTTTTCTATTGGCTCTAGCTAATGATTCCAGAAATATATTGAATAGGAGTGATAATTGAGGACATCCTTGTCTTGTACCAGATCTAAGAGTAAAAGATTTCAGTTTTTCTCCATTTAGAATTATGGTAGCCATTGGGTTTTCATAAATGGCTTTTACCAGATTGAAGTAGAGGCCATCTATTCCAATTTTCTGTAGGACTTTGAACATGAATGATTTTTGTACTTTATCAAAAGACCTTTTCTGCATGAATTGAGATGATCATGTGGTTTTTAGTTTTCACTCTATTGATATAGTGTATTGCATTTATAGACTTTCGAATATTGAACCATCCTTGCATCCCTGGGATGAATCCAACCTGTTCATGGTGTGTGATCTTCTTCATGATTTGCTGTATTCTATTTGCTAGTATTTTATTGAGGATTTTGGCATCTATGCTCATGAGGGAGATCGGCCTGTAGTTCTCTTTCTTAGTTGCATCTTTCCCTGGTTTTGGTATCAGTATAATACTTGCCTCCAGGAATGATTTTGGGATGAATCCTTCCTTTTCAATTTCATTGAAGAGTTTGAGAAGTATAGGTGGTACATATTCTGTAAATTTTTTGTAGAATTCATCTGTGAATCCATCTGGACCTGGACTTTTCCTTTTTGGTAGGTTTTTAAATACATCTCATATTTCATTTGCTGTTATTGGGCTATTGAGAGTGGTTACATCTTGTCGATTCAGTTGTGGTAATTTGCATCTTTCTAGAAATCTGTCCATGTCATCTGTGTCCTATATTCTGTGAGAGTAAAGATTCTCAAAGTAGCTATTAATAATCTTCTGAATTTCCACTGGGTCTTTGTTATTTACACCCTTTTTAATTCCTTATTTCTTGTATTTAATTTTTTTTTGTCTGCTTTTTGATGAGGTTAGCTAGGGGCTTATCAATTTTATTTAATCTTTCAAAGAACCAGCTTTTCCCCCCATAATTTTATAGAGAAACAAATAGCAATGAGACTATTTCAAACCAAATTTGGAAGACAGTTTCAATAATTAACAATTGCATACATTCTTCCTAGTGGTTAATTGCTGTACAAGATGCGGACATGATATCCAATTTA
>NW_004524675.1:8067891-8076375 GCF_000260255.1 Octodon degus | reverse complement strand
CATTGGTTGCTGAGTAGGGTATCATTTAATTTGCATATTTTTAGGGTTTTTTTCCTGGTTTCTTTTGTCATTTATTTCCAGTTTCATTGCACTGTGGTCAGATAATATGCATGGGATAATTTCTGCTTTCTTGCATATACTTAAGCATGACCTATGGACCAGTATGTGGTCTACTTTAGAAAATAACCCATGTGCAGCTGTGTTTGGGTGAAACACTCTGTACATGTCCGCCACATCCATTTGTTTCAATCTCTGGTTCAGTTCTGTTATTTCTTTGCTAATTTTTGTCTGGCTGACCTATCTTTTTGGGATAACGGGGTGTTAAGGTCTCCTGTTAAAATTGTGGTATTGGATATTAGATTTTTCATGTCCATTAAGGTTTGCTTTATATAGTTGAGTGCTCTCGTGTTTGGTGCATATATATTTATGATTGTTATCTCTTCTTCTTGTATTTTTCCCCTAACCAGTATTTAATGGCCTTCTTTATTTCATTTGATCATTCTTGTTTTGATGTTGAGATTGTCTGAAAATAAGATTGCTATCCCTGCTTTTTTCTAAGTTGCTGGTGCTTGTAGCATTGTTTTTCTTCATTTGACTTTCAGCCTATGAATGTCTTTATGAGTTAAATGTGTTTCTTATATACAACATATTGTTGGATTTTGTTTTCTAATCCACTGTTACAGTCTATTTCTCTTAATTTGTGAATTGAGTTCAGTTACTTTCATGGTCATAACTGAGAGGTATTGACTTATGATGGACATGTTATTTACCTGCTGTTATTACTCCTTTTTCTCCTGTGTTTATTTGTTTGCCCTATTTAGTTGGTTGCTTCAGATCTCATTCGTGTTCTGATCATTTTGGTCCCTCTGTAGAACCTCTTTCAGTAGCCCGTGTAGGGTTGGCTTTGTCATCATGAAATTCTTCAATTTTTCTATGTCATGGAAATATTTCACTTTTCCATCAAACTTGAAAGAGAGCTTTGCAGGGTATAGTAGTCTGGACTGGAATGTGTTTTCATAGAGAACTTGAAGTACTCTGCTTCATGCTCTTCTTGCCTTTTTGTTTTGTGACGAGTAATCAGCCTTAATTCTGAAAGGTTTTCCTTTGAATGTGATCTGCCTCTTTTCTCTAGTGGCTTTCAGTATATTATTCTTGTACTGGATTTCTGGGATCTTGACTATTATATGTCTCTGTGTTTTTAATTGGGTTGTGGGTACTTGGCATTGTTTATGCTATGTTTACCTGAATGTCAGATTGTTTCCTCATATTTAGGAAGTTTTCTGCTATTACTTCTGCCCATATTTTTTTAATGTCATTTGTATTGACTTTTTCTTTCTCATTGATACCTATTAGTCTCACATTGTTCATCTTTGCATTGTCTTGCAAGTGATGAATTATTTTTTTCCTGCATCCTAGTTCTTTTTAAGAGATCTTTTCTTACTTTTTCACTAGGTGACCCAGCATCTTAAAGATCTGAAACTCTGTCTTCACTTTCACTCAAACAATTTTGCAAGCTTGTGATTGAGATTTTAAGTTCCTCTCTGTCTCTTTGACTCTGCTTCATGCCATCTATTTCTTTCCTGTATTGCTTGTTGAAGAAATCTGTCTTTTTTCTTATCTCCGCTATTTCTTTTATGAATATCTTAAGGAGCAGTTATTAATTCTTTTACCGCAGAATTTCTTTCATATTTGGTTTCTTCCCTATATTTGTGTATTTGATTCTTTACTTCAGATGCTATGAGCTCAGAGAATTGTTTTTTAATTTCAGAATTTATTTCTGCTCTGAGTTACTGTATACCTTTCTGCTGTTGCTTATTTACTTCTGACATTATTAATTCATACATTTCAAGTGAGCTAGTGTCCTCTGCATTTTTTATGGATGGGCTTGCTGTCTGAGATTGTATTTTGCTTCTTCTTGTTGGCGTTTTGTTTAGCACTGTCTTCCTACCTTTGTTGTAGAGCTTTGTTGTAGGTATAATCTTACCACCTACTGAAATGAAGGTGCAGCTCTACAAAGTTTGAATTTATCCAGCTGTGCCTGGCTTGGGTCTGGCTGCTGTGCTCAGCTTCTTCCTGCTGCTGCCCTTGGGAGTGAACCTGTTGTGCCCCTCTGGTAAGATGTTCTGCTCCTGGACTACCTGGGTGGCTCTGTCCCCTACTCTTTCTGCAGGGAGTACAGCTGCTGAGTTTCAACCCCAGCCTGTATGGCAGGCCTGAGCTTAGTCTGAAGGGGACAAGGGGGCATAAACGAGAAAGGAAACTCTCCCACACACTCACTGGGCCTGGGCTAGGCCTGGATCTAGGGGTCTTGTGTATGCATCAGAAGTTCTTACTCCAAGTGTTTGACTGTGTCAAAAGCTTTTTCTGCACCTACTGAAATGATCATGTGGTTTTTGGTTTTGGCTCTTCTGCTATGGTTTATTACATTTATAGAACTGCATATGTTGAACTAGCCCTGCATCTGTGGAATGAATCCCATCAGGTCATGATGTATAATCTTACTGATGATTTGATGCATTCTATTTTCTAGTATTTAATTGTATATGTTTTTTATTTACATTTATGAAGAAGATTGGTCTGTAGTTCTCTTTTTTGGTGGGGTATTTGTCTGGTTTTGCTATCAGAGTAATACTTGCTTCCAGAAATCAGCTAATATTGCTTTCTTTTCAATTCCATTGAAGAGTTTGAGGAGTGTTAGGATTAAATATTCTCTATATTTCTTGTACAATTCAGTTTTGAATCCATCAGGACCTGGACTTTTATTTATTTATTTTTTGGTAGGTTTTTATTATATTTTTAACTTAATTGACTGATATTTAATTATTCTTAATTTTTATATCTTCTACAGTTTTGTTAATTGATACATATCTAGGAATTTGTCCATTTATTCTGTGTTTTTCATTCTATGGGAGTAAAGATTCTCTAAGAGGTTTTTGATGACTTTCTAATTGCTACAGCATCTGTAGTAATTTCACCCTTTTCATTCCTTAATGCTTCAATTTCAAATTTTTCTTTCCTTTTTTGATAAGGTAAGCTGGGGTTTAATCAATTTTATTTAATCTTTTAAAGAATGAGTTCTTTGATTCATTAATTTTTTGTATTGTGTTCTTTGCCTCAATTGCATTAATTTCTACTTTTGGGTCTTGTATTGGTCACAGTTTTACTTAGAGGAACAGATAAAATATAAGGAACAGACATTAACACAAGATATACAATGTATAAGGAATTACAAGATTTGCTTATAACAGTCAGTTGCTGAGTCAGATGAGAGAGTGAGCAGAGGGCATCTGCACACCCCAGACTGAAGAATTCAGTCCCAAAGTCTGAAGCTAACTGCTGTGCTCTGTGTAAGTCTGTATTCCTCAGCTAATGGGTCTGTGACAGTAGACTGAAGAGTCTGTGATGGAAGGTGAAGGATCCAAGCTGAAGGCCAGAGTCTGTGCTGCAGGCCGGGTGATGAAGTCCAAGCTGAATGTGAAAACTGAAGTACCTCCAAGAAAGTGGAACATTGACTACTTCCTCAGACACTTTATATGGTCTCTTTGTGCTGAGTCACCCTGGGGTCTCAACCAAATGTGCCCCAGGGCACGACCCCACCAGCTGGGAGTGAGCCATGGAGTCATCCAGCTATGTTGACACAATGTATCAACCACTACAGGTCTTTATAGTTTTTTCCCTTCTTTGAGCTTTGTGCTTAACTAGCTTGTCTTTTTTCTAGAAACTTGAGGTGCAGTATTAGGGTATTTATTTGTACTTCTATTTGCCTGAGAGAATTCATTGGCATAAATTTCCCATTGAGAACTGCTTTCATAGAATCCCACAAATTCCAGTAAGATATGTTTGAATTTTCATTGGATCTTAGCTATTGTTTAATTTCTTTAATTTCATCTGTGACCCATTGGTTGCTAAGGAGGGTGTTACTTAATTTCCATGTGCTTATGGGTTTTTTGTAGTTTCTTTTGTCATTAATTTTCAGTTTCACTGCATTATGGTCAGATAATATGTGTGGGATAATTTCAATATTCTTGTGTTTATTTAAGCATGTTCTATGGTCTAATATATTATCTATTTAGGAGAATGTCCTATGTTTAGCAGAAAAGAATGTGTATTCAAATGTTGTTGGGTGGACCACTATATAAATATCTACTAAATCCATTTATTCAAAGGCTTGGTTCAATTCTGCTATCTCTGCTAATTTTTTGCCTAGTTGATCTACCTTGTTGAGATCATGTGGTGTTAAGTTCTCCCATTAAGATTGTGTTTTTTATTCTTTGGTTTTTCATATCCTTTAAATTTTGATTTTTTAAAAAATGTATTTAGGGGGCCTGAGGAGATGGCTCAGTAGAACAAGCACTTCTCTGGTAATTGCAAGGGTCTAAATTCAATCCTGGGATTAAAAAAATACGTATTTGGTAGAGAGTATCTACAAGGTCTCACTACATAGATCGAACTCATAGTGATTTTTCTATTTTCAACCTCTCAAGTGGTGGAATTACAGGTGCACACCATCACACCAAGTCTCAGTTGTCCTGGGAGCAGGGCTGGCACAGCATGCCTGGAATCAAATCCTGGTCCCTGCATCTACCTAAGCCGGTGTTTTCATCCACTGAGCTATTTAGCTGACCCTGACTTTTTTTGTTTGTTTGTTTTTTGAAATTTTTAAGTAAGGGTTTACAGGATCTTATTATGTAGGTTGGACTCATAGTGACTCACCTATTTACAGCCTCCCAAGATCTGGGATTACAGGCATGGACCACCACACTCAGTCTCAATCATCTTCTCAGTGTGCCCCAGAGGTGGGGCTGGCAAGGCAGGCTGGGATCAAACCCCAGCTGCTGAGTCTGCTTAAGCAGGTACTTCAATCCCCTGAGCTATTTGGCTGGCCCTTGGCCGTGATTTTTTATATCCTTTAAAATTTGTTGTAATAATGTCAACTTTTTCATTTATTTTTAAAAGAATCCAAAATAGCATTAAAACAGAAAAGTGACTAGTGCTACTTAACAAACATATGAATTTCACAGTATTTGTTGTAATGCATAGTGCTGTCCTCCAGCTGGTTATTCAGATTATTAGATGTATGCAAACAAAATTGGAAGAAGAGAGAAATATTTGAGAAATTAAGAACAGGAAAAGGACAAACAATTGAAAAAAGGAGGAAAAACTAAGCATTATTTGCTCCTTTCCATAACCATCAGAAACCCACAGTACATGTAACATCCTGTATCTTAGTTGTGTCCCAAATTTTCTGTTCAGGGAGATTATGAAGCCACAGAGGAAAGTGATTGATGATGTAGAGTGTACCTAAGGAGAGTCACATGGAAAGAAAACATTCTCTCAGGCTTTCACAGACAGCAAATTGGCCAAGCAATGGCTGTGACTCATCCACATGGCTGACACTGACAAAGGATCTACAAACTGCAGTACAGGGTTTCAGGGTAAATCCTGAGGGGATTTGACTGACCTTGTCAGATACAAAAGATACATTTCTTGTTATATAGGTCTTGCTTTATGTTGCTCTGAACCGTCCAGCATAAAGGTAAAAAATCAAGGTACAAAAAGTAAAATCATGTTGATATGCTGAGCTATAAAAAGCTGAGGTCAACAACTTCTGATATTGCCAGTCCTATGGATAACCCACTACTATTATGGACTACTGGACTATATTGGATTATTTTGCTGAATTGACACTCCTACAATATTTAAATGGCAATGAAATACCCATCTCTGACAAAACTAAACAAAAAAGGGCATACAAATGAAGGACCATTTTGTATCTGTATATACAAAGTAGTTAAGATAGATATACAGCTAGCTTCTCTTAATTCAATAAGAAAAATTTGTACTAATTGTGTTTGTGGACAGGATATCATGTCCGCATCTTGTACTATGAATAACCACTATGAAGGCCACAATATTCAATGTATTAATTATTGAAACTGTCCTACTAATCTGTTTTGAAACTGTCTCATTGCTGTTTGTTTCTCAATAAATTATTAAGAAAAGAAATCCACAGTATAGTCCTCCAAACTATCCTACTTGTATGCATAGATTAATCTCTTTTCCCTACTACCTCTCCTGTCCTTTTCCTCAACTCAGTAACTCTTTCTTTTGAATAAGCTCATTTCCTTTTCCAAGTATCTATTGTACCCTTCACATTGCATTTTCTCTTTCAGATTCTCACACTAAGGAGACAATATGATGTTTGCATATGTGGGTCTGATTTATTTCACTTAAAAGTATGGTCTCTACATCCATTTGCTGACAAAGGCCTCAAATGTATCCTGTTTTATAGCTGAATAATACTCCATTTTATAAAAATAGCACATCATGTTTATCCATTCTTCAGTTGATGGGGATCTGGGTTGGTTCCAGAGTTTAGCTATGACAAATTGTGCTACTACAAATATAGGTGTTCATACACTGCTGTGGGATGAGGTTTTCAGTTCTTCTGGAAAAATACCAAGGAGGGGAAAAACTAGCTTGAATGGGATCTCCAATCTTAGGTTTTTAAGGAATCTTCATACTGATTTCTATAGTAGGTGTACTAGTCTGCACTCCCACCAACAGAGCAGAAGAGTTCTTTTTTCTCCACAGCCTTTCCAGCATTTGTTGCTGACTGATTTCTTGATGTTAGCCATTATTTCTGGGGTAAGAAGGAAACTCAGTGTTTTTTAATTTGTATTTCTCGAATGACCAGTGATATTGAACATTTTTTCATATATTTACTTTCCATTTGTATTTCTTCATCTGAAAAGTGCATATTTATTTCAGATGCCCGTTTTTTGAGTGAGTCTTTGAACTTGAGGGCAGGGGCTGATTTTAAAAAAAGTATTTGTATGTTCTAAATAGAATCCTTTTGTTGGAGAGACTGTCAGGTATAATTTTTTCTCAGTTTATGGGTTTTCTTTTTACCCTGTTGGAGATTTCCTTTGAAGTGAAGCAATGTTTCAAAAAGATGAGATCCCAGTTGTTGACTCTGAAGTATTTCCAGTGTAGTTTGGTTTTTGTTCATGAACTCTTTTCCTATCCCTATGTCTTTAAGCTTTTTGCCTACATTTTCCTCCAGAGGATTTAGTCTTTCTGTTTTTATATTTAAATCTTCGGTCCATTTTGAGTGGACCAAATATCACCATATTTTTATACATGGTGATAGACATGAGTCTAGTTTTAGCTTTTGGCATGTGAAAAGCCAGTATTTCCAGCACCATTTATTAAAGAGGATCTCTCTCTTCCAGTGAACATGTGTAGCCCCTTTATCAAAGATAAGGTGGCAGAAAGTGTTTTTCATTATGTCTGCATGTTGTAATCTGTTCAATTAATCCTCAGGTTTATTTATTTATTTTTTGCCAGCATCATGGTCATTTTATCACAGTAGCTCTATAGAATAACTTGAGGTCAGAGATTGTGATACATCCTGACTTTCTTCTGTTTCTTAGAATTGCTTCTGATATTTTGGGTTTCTTCTTTAAAGTGAATTATAGGAAAATTTTCTCTGGCTCTGTAATGTTTACTAGTGGAATTTAGTATGATGTTGGCTGTTGGTTTCTCATAGATGGCTTTTATCAGGTTGTAGTATAGACCATCTATTCTGATTTTTTTTTTAGGGCTTTTATCATTAATGAGTGTTGGACTTTGTCAAAAGCTTTTTCTGCATCTATTGATATAATCATGTGTTTTTCATTCTGGCTCTATTCATGTGATGAATTTCACATGGATTTGTACATGTGAAAGCATCCCTGCATTCCTGGGATGGCACAAACTTGGTTGTGATGTATAATCTTTTTCATGATTTGCTGCATTTTGTTTGCTAGTATTTTATTGAAGACTTTTGCATCTCTATTCGTTAGAGAGATTGGCCTGCAGTTCTGTTTTCTAGTTGGATCTTTTCTGGTTTTGGAATAAGAATAATATTTGCCTGTAGGAATGAGTTTGAGAGAATTGCTTTCCTTTGAATTTCATGGAAGAATTTGAGAAAAGTTGGCATTAAATCTTCTCTAAATTTCTTGTAGTATTTGGCTGTGAGTCCATCAGGACCTTTTCTTTGTTGACAAAATTTTTTATTACATTTTCAATTTCATCTCCCATTATTTAATTATTCAGAGTTTGTGTATCTTCTTGACTGAGCTTTTACATTTCATATATATTTAGGAAATTGTCCATGTCTTCTGTGCTTTCCAACCTGTCAGAGAAAAGATTTTGGATGTAGGTATTGATGATATTCTGAATCTATCCAGGGTCTGTAGTGATTTCACCCTTTTCATTTCTTTTTGTGTGAATTTGGGGTTTTGCTTTCCCTTTTTTTTTTCTTTTCAAAGTTTTATTGATAAACATATAGCAATGAGACAGTTTCAAATAAAATCAAAAGTACAGTTTCAACAAATAATACACTGCATACATTCTTCCTAGTGGTTAATTGCTGTACAAGATGCAGACTTGTGATCCTACTTACAAACATCTTTAAAAAAATCATTCTATTCATTAAGA
>NW_004524675.1:8042171-8053128 GCF_000260255.1 Octodon degus | reverse complement strand
GCTGGGAGAGGGTCAGGCCCATGCTGCGCCTTGGCTGGGACTGGTCCCACAGGCGCAGGGTAGCAGGAAACTCTCTGCACACTCACTGGACCTGGGCTAGGACTGGGTCTGGGGGCTCCCGGAACTGGGCAGAAAATCCTACTCGGCGGGCGGGGTAGGGGAGGCACTGCAGAGTGGTGGGGGGCGGCCCGAGGGGCTGGGAGAGGGTCCGGCCCATGCTGCGCCTGGGCTGGGACTCATTGTTAGTTTTAAGAGAGCTTTCCTTTCATGTTCATTACCTGTACTGCTGTCTTTGAGGTCTGAAAGTCTATCTTTAGTATCATTCAAGTAGTTTTGCCAGCTTTCAGTGGAATTCTTAATTTACTGGATATCTTCTTGAATCTATTTCAATGTATTCTAATTTTTTCATGTGTTGCTCATTCAGTATTTCTATAATTTTTCTATTTTTTAATCTATGTCATCTTTAGCTGTGTTGAGCAATTCTTACATGATTGTTGTCATTTTTTTTTTACTTGAGAGATTATTTCTAATCTTACTTCTTCTGTATACTGATGGACTTGTTTCTTTAGTTGCTATCATTTCAGAAGTTTTATCCTTGTCATTTCTAAGTTCTTGTATTCTTTGTCTCCTAGATTTGTTTTTGGTTGGCTGGAGGATTGATATTGTCTTTTGCTATTGAGATTTAGCATGTTTTAAATTCCCAATAATTACTGACCTAGCACTGGTGGAAGAGCAGTGGGGCATGGATCAGTAAATTTTTTGCTACAGTGGAGAATAGTGTAGGTCTTATCAAGGTTCTCACTATGAGTGTGGGCAACTGGCTGATACTTGACCAAGCATTAGTGTAGGTAGAAGTTTTGGTCCAGATTCACCAAGATCCAATGGGTTACCCAGAATCTGCCTAAGTTTTTAAGGGTTGGACCAGTGCCAGCACATACACAATGTCTGTGTATTGTGTCCAAAGGATGTAGCTCACCAGAGTCCTGTGTGCCACCCAGAGTTCTCCTAGTTTCTTAAATGGATTAACCAGGTGCTAGGAAATCTCCACACCTGTGCATTATTGGCTTACAAATCACAGTACTCCAGAGTCCCATGGGATGCTTAGAGTCCTCCAAAGTTCTAAAAGGTTGGACTAGCACCAGCACAGCCTCCATACCTATGTGCTGGGGGCTAAGGGTCAGAGCTTACCAGAGGCCTGTGGTCCACCCAGACTTCTCCAAGTTCTTAGTTGGCTTCTTTTCATATTACTTGAGAGAGATTTTTTTCATTCATTTTTTGATGAGTTGGGTGCTCCCATATTCAATGTATACATATTTATGATTGCTATCTCTTCCTTTTGGAGTCTTCTAACAACTATGTAGTGACTATCTTTATCTCATTTGATCATTCTTGGTTTGAAGGTCACATTGTCTGTGAACAGAATATCTATCCCAGATTTTTATCAGTTCCTGGCACATAGAATATTGTTTCCCATCTTTTGACTGTCAGACTATGAATTTCCTTTTGAGTTAGTGTGTTTCTTGCATACAGCTTATCATTGGATTTTGTTTCTTAATCCATTTTGCCAGTCTACTTTTAGTTAATGAATTAAGGCCATTTACATATGTATTGGCTTATCTTTGTCATGTTATTTTTATGATGTTGGTTCCCTACTTTTCCCATGTTTAATTGCTTGCCCTGTTTGGTGTATTCTTTCTGTTATTATTTTTGGAATTGTGATCATTTTTCTCTTTCTGTAATGTTTTTCAGTAATCTTTGTTGGGTTGGTTTGCTTTCTTGAATTTATTCAGTTGTTTTTTTGTCATAGAAGTATTTTACTTCTCCATTAATTTTGGAAAATAGTTTTGTAGGGTGCATCAAGAAGTTGTTTTTTTACAGGACTTGAAATACTTCACTCCAACCTCTTCTTTTTTTAAATTTTAATTTTTTAATAGATTGTAAATTGAAAATAAATTATTTACAAACATAAATGAATATAACAATAAAAATTGTCCAAAATAAAAATGAAGAAAGAATTTACAGATCAGTTCAAATACTTCACTGTGTCAAAACCAAGAAGCTTATATACATATACCTAGAATTCTCAAAGTAGAAAGGAATAGGCAATAAATATTTAATGATTTAAAATTTCTGAATTGAGTTCAACTTATAATACTGCAATTCCAAGAAAACTGAACCTTTTGCACAAGAAATTTAAATAAAATCATACCAAGATACACAAAAATGAAATAGTGCAAAACTTATTATAAAGAAAAAAATCATTGAAGCATATACATAAAAATATTAGCTATGGAAGAACAAAATTAAATAGCATCTTATTCCACATTAGAAAGGAAAAACAAGGACCACGTGTGTAAGAAACTAGACTAATTACAGGACTGAAAGAAAAGATCTCTTTGAATTTTATACTTAGCAAACATACCTTTGAAAACTAAAAGTAAGATTTTCTAGTTACACAAACTTGAAATATTTTAATACCTCCAGACATAGCATATAGGAAATAAAAAAGAGCATAATTCAAAAGGCAAGAAAAGTTGAAGCATGTTCCTGGATGAACAATAAAGAGCTCTCAATATGATAGTTATGCGGGACTATATAAAATATATTAGATGAACCCTTATTTAAAGGTCATTGATTTCTATAAAATCTTATGTTGGGTTATACACACACACACACACACACACACACACACACACGTGTGTGTGTGTGTGTGTGTGTGTGTGTGTGTATAAAAGACCGGGAAGAAGAAATAAAACTTCTAACAGTTTGAGGATAGGATATCACACAAAGTTTTAGTGTGTTGTGGACATGCATAATGACCGTGACAGATGCCTGGTGGCCAGGCATCACTTGTGGGACTGAGCTACAGCTATTTCTTTGAAATCCACTCTGTAGATTCAGATGGAATCATGACCCATAGGGTGGAAGAGAAGTCCATATGTAGAGTGTGCTGATGGAAAGATTTTGCACTGAACACAAAAGAATAACTGAAAGACTACTATTGTATACCTCTCATTCTCCTATTTTTGTTTGCCCTATTTGGTGGGTTCTTTCCTTTCTCATTCATGGGATTGTGATCAATTTGCTCCCTCTCTAGAACATCATTTAGTAGTCTGTGTAGGCTTGGCTTTGTCATCATGAAATTTTTTAGTTGTTCTTTTTCATGGAAGTATTTCACTTCTCCATTGTACTTGAAAGAGAGTTTTGCAAGATATATCAGTCTGGGTTGGAATTTGTTTTCTCCCAAGATTTGAAGTACTTTGCTTCATGCTCTTCTTGAATTGATGGTTTGTGAAGAGAAATCTGCTGTTTTTCTGATGGGTTTTCCTTTAAATGTGATCTGTTTCTTTTCTTTAGTGGCTTTTAGTATACTGTTCCTATGCTGAATTTCTGGGATCTTGATTATTATATGTCTAGGTGTGGTTTTCATTGGGTTGATGCTATTTGGAGTTCTATATGCTTTGCTTACATGAATGTCAGATTGTTGCCCCATATTTGGGAAGTTTTCTGCTATTACTTCTGCCCACATTCTTTTTATATCATTTGTATTGACCCCTTCCTTCTCACTGATGCCTATTAGTCTCATATTGTTCATCTTTGCATCATCTTGCAGGTATTGAATTACTTTTCCTGAATCCTAGTTGTTTTAAGGAGATCTTTTTTTACTTTTTCACTAGCTGCAATGGTGTCTTTAATGTTGGAAAGTCTATTTTCACTTTCACTCAAACGGTTTTGCCAGCTTGTGATTGAGGTTTTAATTTCCTGTATATCACTTTGAACCTGTTCCATGCATTCTGTTTCTTTCCTAAATTGCTTATTCAGGGGTTCCACCATTTTTATATTCTCCTCTTTTTTTATCAGTGTATTCTGTAGAAGCACTTAGTACTTCTTTGATTATAGTTATCACTAAATTTTTTAGTTCTGAAATTATTTCTGATGTGATTTCTTCTATACCTTTCTGCAGTTGTTTCTTTACTTCCAACGTTATTATTTCAGAGATATCTGGCATGTGATTTCCAGTTTCCTCAGTGCTAGTGTCTTCTGCAGTTGTACTGAGTAGACTCTGGGCCTGAGACTGCATTTTGTTCTTTCTCTTTGTCATTTTGTATACCACTGTCTTCTGACCTTTGTTTAAGGCCTAAAGTTATTACCTTAGCACTAGGTCCGGATCTATGAAGTTCGGATTCCTCCAGGTCGGTGTGGCTTGGATCTGGCTAGGGTCTGGCTGCTGTGATCCACTTCTTCCTGCTGCAGCCTTTGGAGTTGAATCCTTTGTGTCACTCTGGCAAGACATTCTGCTCCTGAATCAGCTGGGTGGGTCTTGCCTCTAGCTTCAGTTCTGCTGAAGGGTTCCATGCTGGGCCTGCACTCTGGGTTGAATGAGGATCCAGTGGGCCCCAGGCGGTCTCACCTACATGCTGGACCTCCGACCTCTTCTTGACTTGATGGATTGTGTTAACAAATATGCTGTGATACTGATGAGCTGTCCTTTAAATGTTATCTGTTTCTCTTCTCTTACAGCCTGTAGCATGTTATTCTTGTGATGAATTTCTTGGATATTGATGATTTTATATCTGTGTATAATTTATTTTGATTAATGCTATTTTGATTTCTATATGCCTCACTTTTCTGTATGTCAGATTCTTGGGAAGTTTTCATGTATTACTTCTGCAAATAATCTTTTTATGTTATTTACATTGCCTCCTTTTTTGCTGACACCCATCAGTCTTATTTTGTTCATCTTTGTGTCATGTTGTACCTGTTCAGTTATTATTTCCTGGTTCCTTGTTACTTTTTAGAGAGCTTTCCTTTCCTGGTTGTGAGCTGCATTGTCTTCAAGATCTCAAAGTCTATTTTCATTCAAACAATAATTTCAGTCAATTGGTTTTTCTAGCTTTTAATAGAATTTTTAATTTCCTGAATAGCTCTTTGAATCTGTTTCATGCACTCTATTTCTTTCCTATATTATTCATTCAAGATTTCCACCATTTTTCTATGCTTCTCTATTTTTATCAATGTCTTCTTTAGATATACACAGTAATTCTTTCACTATGATAGTCATTTCTTTTTTTTTTACATGAGAGATTATTTCTAATCTTATTTTCTCTGTTCCCACTTGGAGTTGTTCCTTTACTTCAAATGCAATCACTTCAAAGATTTCAAGTATGACTTCTAATTTCTTCTATGCTCACATCCCCTGGACTTGTTCTGGGTGAGATGAGGGCCTGAGCTTGTATTTTGATCTGTCATCTTGTCATTTTCTATTTCAGAAAGAAGTCTTTATTTTTATTTCTGTGATATTCCTTGTTAAATTTTAATATTAGATAGCTATAGCACTACTGTTAAAACCACTTTAGGAAGAGTCATCTTTTGATTCAGAGATATCTTTTGTGTGTGGGAGATTCTTGGTTTGTGTTTGTCCTGAGATCCTGCCTTCCCAATTAATTAAGAATGGGATGTGTCAGTTTAGCCTCTCTCCTCCGTCTTTAGCTGTAGGACTTTGGTGAGATTATTACTCCAGTGCTTCCAAATATTGTTACCCAAGAGAGAATAAGTGCTTAAAATAGATATGATATCCTATGTACAGTAGTACAGTTAGAAACAACAACAACCTGAAGCAAAATTTAGTAATTGGCAAACTTTGTTAACTATTACTTTTATACTTTAGACAATAGGAATAAAGTCTATAGTTATATAACAAAACAAATCATAAATTGGGAGTTTGTATGCAAAATGTTTCCCTGTGTGGGCTTATTCTGTGTTCTCTTGGCCAGACCAGTTGCCAGGTTCCAGGTACTTCACTTCATGTAGGGTGTAGGGACAGGCGCCTGGATTCTTCTGGCCAAGCTAGGTACCTTGAGTTCTGATCACCTGTGTGCTGGTCCCTATTTGACATCTGAATGTTTCTAAGTATCTTAAATTTACTTCTTAATCTTTTCCTTTTATTATGAAATAAATGTTTGGACTATTACATAATGATTGTACAATGTATTATTTATCTGATCTTGTTGAATACATTTTCTATTTTTCCTATCAGAGAAAAGAACATAATGACATCCAATGACTTTTGTTAGTGAAGGAATTATTATTTTGTTCTGTATCTTTAGACAATGAAAATAACCTTGGAGAGACCACTTCTCAATTTCAGTGCAAGTATCTTGGACAATGGAGGCAGTATTTTTAGAGAAGGTAGTTGAGAAGCATTATTTAATTAGTACTTTGCCATGATAGCATTAACATGTACTTCCTTTATTCAAGGTAAATTCCTATAGAGTGTAATTTAATGCTGTAGGATTTTTCTCATGCTTTAAGATTTTCCTTTCCTCCATCATATCCTCTTTTTACTCTTTGATGCTTTCTCTCTCCTTCCTTCTGTTGCTTCCTTTTCTCACTTTTTTCTTTTTATATCTTCCAGATCACTGCCATGTCATAACTAGTATTTCTTTCTTAAATGTCTTTGTTTTCCTTCATCTTTTTTCATCTTCCTTGCCCACTCTTTTGCTGTCTTCTTTCCTTCTACACTTACTTTCCTCAGAACATTCACACAATGCATTTTCAAGATATTTCCACAGAATCAACACTAGTTTAGGCCAAAAATCATAGAAATCAGTGGTGTATGCCGCTGCTGATAATGCAATCCACATGGAATGCAGGAGTCTGGCTCACACCTTCCATCTGGCCCTCTACTTCTCCATGAAACAGGGGAAGGCACTATTTTTATTTTTATAGGAGCAGAGAGAGATGCTTGTTGCAGCATGTCTTCCCTCTGATACTGTTGCATGATAGTCCTTTTTTCTAGCATAGCCTTTGTACATTATCCTTCTACATTTTTTTTTTCTGTTGACTCTTTTTTTAGGTTAGGAAAAGACTAGTTAGTTCTAGAGCTTGTTGACAAAATGGGAGTGAGATTTTCCTGTTGATCTTGTAATTCCTCTTGGAAGGTAGAGAAATTATTTCTTATTGTGTCTAGTACCAGTATTTACTAGATTTTATTTAAAAAGTCAAAGAGTATTTATAACTTAACTCATGGAAATTCCCAAGAACTTCTTTAATTCTTAACTTTAAAGGTTATTAAAATTGTTTAAAATTTTCTGTTTATTTATTTGGTCATTTTTAAGGTAACATGAAATTGGTGAATTTTACATTTTTATACATCCCTATAGCTAACCATCTTCCACATTAAAACACGTGTAGACTGAATAAAGTTCCTTTGAATAGTTTCCCAGTCAATAACATCTTGCTTCTCTGCAGATAACCACCATATCGATGTCTATCATTGTTAATTAATTTTGTCATTCATCAACTTCCTGTAAATAGAATCTTGCATTCTGACCTCTTTTGTATTTGGCTTGCTAAGCAGCTAAGCAGTTTTGTTGTTGTCTACACTATTTCATGTTTTACTTATCACAATTGATATATTTTTATTATTGATAGTTATTTTGGTTGTTCATGTATCTTGATGTGAAAATATACAGAAAAAATAGTTTGATTTGTATCTAGGGGTGGAATTGCTAGGCCATAAAATAACATCTGACTAACTTTATTCAATAAGACATTTTACCAAAGTGGCTTTACCTTTTTTACTTCAAATTAAAACATGAGAATTCCAGTTATTTCATGTTCTACAAAAACTTGTTCCACTAAATTATTTGTAATTTATTTTTGTGTTGAAGCTTGGGATATAGCTCAAGGGCACAGCACTTGCCTGGCAAGCATAAGGCCCTATGCTCAATACCTGATGAAAAAAAAATGTTAACTTTGTGGTTACTGTTTAAGAAGGTTCTTGCTTTAACTTTTCAATGCTTTTTATGACTAATCATGTACCTTTGATTAAATTTATATTTATATTAAATGGATATTATATATATGGCATATTTTGCAGGTATCACTTTAATCATTGGGATTTTTTTTCTTAATGATTTGTAGGTTACCTTCATATTTTCAGAATATGATTATTTTACCAATTTTCTCCTTCTTACTCATAATTATGATTTTATATTAGTTATGCTTTTGTTTCATGTTAATTATGTTTGGGTGGTCCAAATATTTCAACTTTAATAAAATTCAATTTCATAATACTTGGTTAACAGTTAAAGCTTCCTGTAATTTGTTTCAAAGAATTTTTCCCAGCCCAAGGTCATGAAAATATTTTCCTATATAAGATTTATTGTTTAACATCTAGGTCTATGATCCATATCAAATTAAGTTTTTGCTTTGATATAAAGTATCCATGGTTCACACTTTCCCATTTGTATTTCATGTTGTACTGTTCGATACAACTTACCAAAATAAACTACCATTTTGTATTGGAAAGATGCAATAACTTTCATAAATTCTGTAACCACCCACACTGAATCTGTGTCTGGACTCTGCTCTGTGCTGTTGATGTGCTTGTCTATCCTTTTGCCAATAACATGTCTTGAAAACAGCCCATACGGTGAGTCTTTAACTATGCCAGAATAAGGATCCCAGATTCTTTGTTTTTTTCAAGGTTGTTTTGACTATTTTAAGTCCTTTTATTTTCAAATTAATTTGAGAATCAACTTGTTTTTGACATTACAACCATGCTGGCATTTTGATTAGGATTACAGACTTTGTATATCATTTTCAAAAAAAATTCACATTTTTAATCACATCCAAACTTTTGTCCATGTTTAGGATACACTTCTGTATGTATGTAAAATTTCTTTAATTTCTCTCAATAATGTCTTATTGTTTTTCATTTTTAGTTGACTTCCAAAAATTTTATGAGGTTTATACATAAATTGTATTCTTTAGAAAATTATATTCTCCTATTATTCCTTGCCAGTGTATATAAGAACATTATGCACGTTAACTTAGTATCTGCACCATTAATTCATCATGATAAATATTTTTATTAATCTTAATACTTTTTATGTAATTTTCTTCATATGCAATCATATCATCTGTGAATAATAATATGAATTTTTCCTTTTCTATTTTTAAATCAAGGTGTTTAGACAATTCCAGTATCCTGAAATCTATCACCAGTATACTAAGACAATTTAAAAATCATCAAAAATTGTCTTTTATCATACTATTTTTATGTATATATTTTAAAGAGAATTAGACATAATAAAAACATTAGAAACAATACAGAATTTCAAAAAATAGAATGATAGGAATTCAACAAATGTTATATTGCATATTGTTATTTTCAAAGTAGTTGTTCAGATTATCAGATATGTTTGTAAGATTGGTAAAAAAATTCAACATTAACTACTCCTTTCAATAAACCAATAGAAATTAGTAGCACATTGTCTTAGCTCTCATATATATATATACATATACACACACACATATATATATATACATATGTATATACATATGTATATACATATATATATTTATTTTTTTCCCTTTTCTTCTTTAAACCTGAAAGGTATAATAGATATTGTGAAAAGAAAGGAAACAGTGCAAAAGCAAAGAATAACTAGGATGAGGGAAAGGAAAAAAGAAAGATCATTATGTATATATTGAGAAAATTTTGTTAAAATAATACATTACACATGTTTTTTACATGCTAATCCAACCCTGGATTCCTTGGTAATAATATATATTTTTATATTGCTGTATGTGACTTATCAATGTCTTTTTGAAAGGTTTTTTTAATCAGTGATTATTAGTCATATTGGCTTGTGAATTTACTTTTAAGTAATGCTGTTGCTAAGTTTTGGTATCAGGGAAAAATCGCTGTTAGGAACAATGAGACATGTTTTTTTATTCTTCAGGTATTCTTCAGAAAAATCTTCATGAAATTCATATTTTTAAAAATGTTTAATAGATTTCAATACTGAAGACATCTGGGGCTGTAGTATTCTTCATGGAAATTTTAAAAAAGCTCAATTGAGGTATAATTGATATCTAATGGATTTAAAAAATTGCAAAATAACGTGAAAAGTTTTGACATACATACATATCTGTGAGACTGTTACTACAATCCTGAAAATGAACAAATTAATCCCTTCATAAAATCTTTCCCTCTTGTCTTTCTCTAGTTCTCCAATCCCAGGCAACACTATCACAATGTATGACTGCATTTTCTGTATTTATTTATTTATTTTTTTGCAGAACCAGGAATTGAACTCAGCTTGGGCTTGACAGGCAAGCGCTTATTCTACTGAGCCATCTCCCTGGCCCCTTTGTATTTATTTATGAATAGCATTAAGTACATACTTCTTTTAGCTGGCTTCTTTCATTCAACAGAATCATGTAGATATTTGGAGTGTGTGCTAGTATCAATCATTTCTTCTTTTATTAATGAGTATTACTTATTCATTACACAGGCAGAGCCACAGCTTATTTACCTCTTGCTACCTATTTTCTTCTTTTCAAGTAGCTTCTACTTTTCACCTATTATGAATAAATCTGCTATGCTTACTCATACATAAGTCTTTTTTTTTTCCTTTTTTTTGTGGTACCAGGAATTGAACTCAGGACCTTGCACTTGCCAGGCAAGCACTTATTCTACTGAGCTAACTCCCTGGCCCACTGCACAAGTCTTTATATGGTTGTCTACTTTCATTTTTCTTGGGTAGAATTGGCTGGATCAAATTAGAGGTGTATACATTATAAAGGTTATGTGATGCATGACAGCCCTACCTTTTTCTACACGCTCATGAGCAGTTCATATTGTCATGCATTTTAAATTTACTCATTCCAATAAGTGTGTTGAAGTATTTAATCCTGGTTTTAATTTGTAGTTATCTGATTTTTAAAAGTGTTAAGTAATATCATTTGATACTTGACTTTTAATATATATTTTTCTTTTTTTAATTAATTTTATTGAGAAAGAAATGGTAATGAGATAGTTTGAAAGCAAGTTAGCAGGACAGTTAAAATAATTAATACATTGCATATTGTTGCCTTTGTAGTATTCAGAGGACAAGATGCAGACATGACATCTTCTCTAATGACATGACTAAACACTATTAGT
>NW_004524675.1:8010166-8029437 GCF_000260255.1 Octodon degus | reverse complement strand
TTTCCCCCTGGTTTTCCTTCAATATATTTATTGTTATTGTATAGAAAAACTACAGTTTTTTTGGTGTTGATTTTGTCTCCTGCTGCTTTGCTGAATTCAACAGTTCCAGAGACTTTGGGGGAATCTTTATGGGTTTCTAGGTATAGAACTACATCTTCTGCAAACAGGGATAATTTGACTTCCAGGTTTCCAATTTTTATTTCTGACTCTGCCTGATGCTTTGGTGAAAGCTTCCAGTGCTGTAGAGATTAAAAGCCTGGAAAATGAACATCTTCTCTTGTTCCTCATTTTAGAGGACATGTTTTTAGCGTTCTCCCAGCTTCTTGGTTGTAGGCTAAGGACTTGGTGCAGGTAGTGTTTGTTATGTTGAAATATGGTCCTCCTGCACTTAATTGTATCATGGAGGGATGCTGAACTTTACTGTAGAATTTTGCTGTGCTTATTAAGGTGATCAAGTCATTTTATCTATGTGGTAAATTGCATTCACTGATTATATCTGCTGAGCCAACATTGAATCCTTGGAATATACCCAACTTGGTTATGGTGTATGATCTAAAAGTGATGCTGAATTTGATTTGTAAGTACTTTTACTGATGCACTTTTTGCATCTACGTTCATCAAAATATTGTTCTTTTTGTGTACTTATCAGTTTTGTAAAAAAGGATTAATTTTTGCTTCAGAAAATGGGCTTAAAAGAGTTCCTTTCTATTTTGTAGAATAGTTGGAAGAGCACTGCTATGCATTCACTTTTAATAGTTTGCCAAACTCACCTGTGAGTTTTTCTGATCTTGGGGTTTTCTTTAGTGGAAGATATTTTATTACTATTTTAATATGTAAGTTATTACTCTATGTATTTTAAATCCTTGGTTTATTTTTTGTAGGTTGTATGTACCTAGAAATTTGTCTTATTTTTTCTATGCACAATTAATTGTCATATAAGTTTTCCTAATATTTTCTAATAATGCTCTGGATTTCAGTAGCTGTTGTAGTTTTATTTGTGTGGTTCTTCTGTTTCTTTGGGTCTAAGGATTTGCCAATTATTTTTATCTTTTCAAAGACTCTACTCTTCCTCCCTTCTTCCTTCTCAAAATTGTTTCGGCTCATTGGTGTCTTTGGGGTCCAACGTGCCTTGGGGGATTGCTCTTCTGTGCTGTGAAAATGCAACTGGAATTTTCATAGATATTATATGGAATCCCTAGAAATCTTTGTGTATTATGCCACTTTTAAACACATTGATTATCCAAGCCATGAACATAGGCTCTTGCTCTGTTTATTTTTATTTTCCTAAGTTTCTCTTATCAGTGCTGTAGAATGTTCAGTGTGCAGATATTAATTTAACCGCAGTAATTCTGTGGTTTCCTGAGTTTCCTAAGTTGATTGCTTGTCAGTTCTTGGTAAATTTCTAACATTTTCTATATATATAATTTCATGTTGAATTCAAATGGGAATACATACACTTTTCTTCCTTTTCTATTTGGAAGTCTTTCATTTCCTTTTATCCCCCCAATTTCCCTCAGTAGAAATTTCATATGTTGAAAACAAGTGGCGCGAGTGAGAAACCATATCATTTTTCTGATTTTAAAATGAAAAGCCTTCAATTTTTTATCACTGAGCATGGTGTTTGTTGTGGGTTTGTCATGTATGGCCTTTATTATATTAAGGTAAATTACTTCTATGCCTAATTTATTGAGTGGTTTCACCATGAAAGGATGTCATATTTTTTTTAAAAAAATTCTATTTATTTATTTATTTATTTACTACAGGGTCTCTCTATGCAGCTTGGACTTGTACTGATACTCTTGTCTCAGCCTTCCCAGTGCTGGGATTACTGTTGTGTACCACCATGCTCAGTTTTGCCTAGGCTTCTGGGTCTGCACACAATACCAGGAATCGAACCATGATCCTTATGTTTGCCAGGAAGGTGCTTAGACCACTGAGCTATCTCCCCGGCCAGGATGTCAGATTTTCTTTTCTTTTCTTTCTTAAAAATTAATTTTATTGAGAAAAATAGCAATGAGACAGTTTCAAAACCGATTAGTAGGACAGTTTCAACGATTAATACATTGTATATTGTTGTCTTCATAGTGGTTATTCATAGTACAAGATGCAGACATGATAATCTGTCCAAACACTATTAGTACAAATCTTTTTTCTCATTGAATTAATAGAAAGTAGCGGTATATCTATCTTAACTACTTTGTATATACAGATACAAAATAGTCCTTCATTTGTATCTTCTTTTTTTGTTTAATTTTGTCAGAGATGGGTATTCCATTGCCATGTAAATATTGCAGGTATGTGAATTCAGCAAAATAATTCAATATAGTCCAGTAGTCCATAATAATAGTGGATTATCTGCAGGACCGGCAATGTCAGAAGTTGTTGACTTGAGCCTTTTACAGCTCAGTATATTAATATGGCTTCACTTTATATACCTCATTTTTATACTTTTCTGATGGATGGTTAAGACTAAGATAAAGCAAGATCTATATAACAAGAAATGTAACTTTTGTATCTGATAAAGTCAGTCAAATTCTCCCAGGATTTACCCTGAAACCCTGTACTGCAGTTTGTAGATTCTTTGTCAGTGTCAGCCATGTGAATGAGTCATGGCCTTTGCTTGACCAATTAGCTCCCTGTGAAAGCCTGAGAGAATGTTTTCTCTCCAAGTGACTCTCCTTAGGCACACTCTACAACTTTGATCACTTTCCTATGTGGCCCCATAATCTCCTTGATCAGAAAATTTGGGGCATCACTGAGTTACAGGATGCTACAGTACAGGTTCTCTTATATCCTGAGTCCTCATCATGATGTCAGATTTTAAAAATTACTTGCACCTAAAAAAATTGGAATAGAGACATAAACCACAGTCAAAGTTATTAGAAGGGTGGAAATCATAAATATCAGAGTATCAATAAGTGAAATAGTAACTTAAAAATAACAGAAATAGTCAATGAAACTAAGTTTTGTTTTCTGAAATGATAAATGAGGTTGACAAACTTTTAGCTAGATCAAGAAGGAAAAAATCAAATAAAATTATAAATGAAACCAAAATCATTAAATTTCTTATAACAAATACATATAAAAAATCGTAAAAGACTACTATGAAATATTTCAAAAACATTCGATGAGTTAATTGCAATAATTTCCTAGGTAGATAAAACTAACTGAATCATCATGAAACTGACCAAGTCTGAAATATGCTTAAATAAAATTTTTTAACAAACTGAAAATTACGTAAGGTGCTTCAACCAGAAAACAGAAGTGACTCCTATCAAAGAAAGCCCAGAACATGAAAGTTTAGGAAGAGAATTCTACTGAATACTTATGTAAGTAATGTCAATTGTAACAATCTCTTCCAGGAAATTGAAGACAAGGGAATAATAGCAAATCAAGAGAGCATTCTCCATGTTCAAATAGAATTTGTCTCTAGAATTCAAGGATGACTAAACACACACACACATCTGTAAATGTGACCCATCACATTAACAATGAAAGATAGTAACCATGTAAACCTTAAAATTAATGTAATTATTATGTATCTTAAGTATATAGTAAAAAAGAAAAACTTCATTTGATTGTTAATTCTTTAACCGTTTTATTTTTTAAAGAGAGTACAAGTTAGAATTAAAATAAAAAATTACAAGTGATACAGAATTTCACTTAATAATGTAATATGAATTTCATGTATTTGTTGTAATACATAATGTTGTCTTTCAACCAGTTATTCATATTACCAGATACATGCATATAAAATGGGAAGAAGAAAGAAAAAAAAAGAAATGTATGTGAAATTAAGAAGAGAAAAAATACAATTGAAAGATTATCTTTTTATTCATTTTTATGTATTTAGTACAGGGTCTACAGGGTTTCACTACACAGATCAGACTCAGTGATCCTCCTGTTTACAGCCTCCCAAACATTGGGAAGTCACTGCTCTTGTCTAAGCAGTGCTTTGGTCCACTGAGCTATCTGGCCAGCCCTGAGATTGTTATTTTTTTGCCACAGGAAATTGTTGCTAGTAACCTCCCCATTATGTTGCTCTTACCATGTCCTGTGAGTCTTGCGATTTTATGTGTCCATATTAATTTGTATCAAGATACTTCAAAATTTCCTTTTTTCATTTCATCTGTGATCCTATGAATCTTCAAAACATGTCACTTATTTTCCTATGACAAATGAAATTTAATTGACAAATGTTAATTCTATTCTTTTTCTTTTGTGAGCTTTACTATTATATCATTTTCAAATTCTTCCATTTCATCTGCAGTCCAAATTTATTTACATAAAATTATTCATTTTATGATCTTAATTCTGTTTGGATTAGTAATTTTCAATAATGTTGCCTTTGCTTTCCTAATTTGATTATATTAAATATAGTAATCAAAGGCTTTTTTATAGTTTGTTTAGGTACTACTGAGTTACCTGAATTTGTCTAGTTATATTTTACTGTTTTAATGTAGTAAAAAGAATTTTGGGTTATGTGTCTAGTACATGGTATAGGGTCAGAGTTTGAATATTATTGGTATATTATTTTGATACCATGTAACTCATTTAGTCCTCTATTTCCTTATTTGCAGAATACAATCAATAATAGATATTAATTAAGAGGACTGTCTTAGTCCCTTTGAGGTACTGTATCCAAATATCTTAGATAAGGTGGCTCTTAATTTATGGATAATAGAAATTGATTTCTCACATTCTGGAGACTGGGAAGTCTGTGATTAGATTCCATCAGATTAGATGTCAGGGAGGGCTTGTATTTTGCTTCCTAGAAAACACCTTCTCATCTCATCATCACATGAACGAGGGGTGGCCTCAGGCTCTTGTATGAGGATCCTGATCTCCTTCTCTCGGACTCTGCCATCCCAAAATCCTAACTTCTTAAAAGTGTTATTTTAGGGATTAGTTTTCAACACATGAATTTTTGAAGCACACAAATTTAGATCACAGGCAAAAAAATCACAAAAGTAGAAAAAGGCATACTGGTATTGAATGAGTAAAGAACCCTGGCAAATCCTACCATAGAGCATCTGCATTTATTTTGTTTTCTTTTTTATCTGCAATACATAAGGTATATAGTAACTATGCAAATGATGTATGCTGAATAATTTTAAGATATTTATAGCACTCTTACTTGTTGATTATAATACACTGAGCCTTCACCACTCTTTATTTTGCATATTAATGAGACAGTATTGTTTCTTACCTAACAAAAAATTCTCCTTTGCTACAACTTTTAAGGAAAGATTTGCCTACAATTGGTATCTATAGATAAATATATATTCATATACCTATGTATATAAGCAATGATGAAATTAATATATTTCATTATATTATATTGTGGTCATTTTTCTAGAACTTGATGGTTTTAAGCCTGCTATAAATGAACTAGTTCATTTTAAATTCTTTTAATTTTCTCAAAAGTCAAGTCACCACAAAGAATATTTTTTTTGTTAGCTATCATCGTGAAGTCGCAACTGACTTTTTTTTTGTGCAGGGTCTCACTACGCAGCTCAGGCTCTTGGTGATCTTCTTGTTTTCAGCCTCCCCAGCACTGGGCACAATTTACTTTTGTAATATATTTTCCAACACAGTGTTTGCCAAAATTTGATATTAGACTCTTCTGGTTTTATGAACTAGCATTTTTTTGTGTTTCTTTTATCCAGAATGTATGGGCCTATAGACACAAAAGAGCAATGCCATATTTAAAATTTATAGATAACTTGATATGTTAGGTTATAATTCCTCGATATAATTGTACAACAAATACACAGTCTATGTTTCTTTAGGAAGAGACAACATTTTCTCATGTAAGGTTTATTTTGGAACTTAGTCATGATGAGACCTTTGGTAAATACTAGATCTTATTTTACCATCCATTTCTCCCCTCAGCGTACGACATGGACAGTCACAGGATTTCCATAAACATCTCTAGAAATAAGCTGTATGTCACATCTCTTTCCTTCAAGGCATTGTAGCTTGATGGATTCCTGATTTTATTAGTCTGAAAGCAATCTCTTTTTATATGGCACAGTATAAAGACCTTGAATTCAGAGCCACTTGGTCAGCTGTGTTCACTGAGTACACTCCTTGCACAGTCCATGACCACACTAAAGGAAACAGAGATCATAACTGTAGGATGTACAGCTCATTTGCACTTGGCCTTGCTGTTTACCACTTGTTTGCTTTAGCAAATCATTTTGCCTCCATGATATACCATTCTCTGATCTTTAAAATAGGGTAAATTTTATTTTTCAAAATTGTGAGGATTAGGGGCTAGGGAGATGGCTCAGTAGAGTTCAATCCCTGGTTCTCAACAAAATAAAATTGTGAGGATTAATAAAAAATAAAAATCTCTAGGCATATTTCTGATAAGTAGGCATGTACTCAATAAATGTTAATATCTTTGCTCTTGGACCTAAGGGTTGTTGTATCAAGTATGATAGTGGTTATCAAGTTACTTTGTGAATCAGAAGCAGGTAGCTCAGAGAAATAGGAGTTTTAGGAAGCTGATGCCCACACTTTTTCATGAAGGGTAAGACTTACTGCAAGGCAGACTGAAAAGAAAAGGAGTACAGCTTGTGGGGAGGCAGAAAGATCCCCAAATGGAGCAGAGACCCATAGGGCCAATTCTATTTCTTGAACACCCCAATCAGTTAAATCATCTCACTCACATGGAAGAGAAAAAACAAGTGTTATTTTTTGAAGGCCTTTTTGCACATAAAGCAAATAATCCAGAAAACATGTTTCTTCAAGAGAACACAGGTGTATTCCTGTGAAGAAACTCTGAATCAACCACCTTCTTCTATTCTCCCCATCGTCTTTAAAGTCAGAGCACCTATTTCTACACAAAATGTACTTAATTTCCTTCCAATCTTCTTAAAATTCTAATTAGCTCATAATATGTTCAGTGAAATTTCAAATTAGAAAATTTTACTGTGTTATTGTATATATTTGATTATATAAAACATGTAGTGTATATGGTGTTTCTAAAAGAATGGATGATTAGAGAGGAAATGAAAAGGGAAAATTACATTAAAATGTTCAATGTAATTATTTTGTGGTGTGATGTAGGGTGATTATTATTATATTTAGGTACTTTTAGAATTTGTTATTGATTTGTCTTTTTGTTCATTTGCTTACTTTTCAATAATATTTAATTTTGCAGTACAGTCCTTTCTGTTGCCCAGGCTGAGCCTGAACTCAGGAATCTTCTGCTTCAGCCTCTGAGTGTGCTGGGATAGTAGGATATGTCTCTATGCCCAGCATTTATATTTCTTGAATTCCATTTTATATCATTTACTTTTTTCTTTAACAGACTACTAGATTTTCCAAATTTTGCTGTTGAAATTGTCTTTTGAAATATGGTTAGTTAAATCCTGTGTCTTTGTTCCTAGAATACAGCCCGAAAGTGAACTCTGGCTGGGGCTGCGCTGCAGAGATCCCTTACCGATCGCTTCTTTATTACAACAGCTTCAGCAGTTTCTTTGTTTCAGTGGATGTTATAGGTTTCGCCATCCTAGAAAGATGCCACTTGAAAATGACATTTATTCATGCTTATGACACAATTAATCTTTCAATTATTAGCAATGTGGGATGCAGCCAGATTTTCAAGAAAGAAAAGTCTGAGAGTCACAACTTCCTGTGCCAAACTGGGGGTGTTTTCATGAGAACATGCTGCAAAAGGGGTTTAGGAGAAACATATGTCATTCTTTGTTTTGTTGAGAAATCCTTGTGGTATGTTTTTGGACTGAAATATATTGACTCTTCATCAATTACAAAAGACTAGTAATTATGCCACCTTAGACATTTGGAATGAAGTGACATCTTCATAGGAATGTAGGTGCATGCCATATAGATAAATAAAATAGACCATTCCTGGGAGAATAGGAGCTCAAGAACTTGCTTTACTAGATAAATATTCATGTTTGCAATTATTAACATTTACAGGTATGGCATATTAATCTTCAAACAATGTTTTACATAAATTTTTATGATATAGGCAGAGACAAATGGTAAAAGATTAAATAGTAAAGGATAGGGACATAGAATGCATTCACAATTATTAACATTACTTTATACTTGTAAATATCACAGTGATTGACTTTTGGGATTTTGGTAGATGATAATTTCAGTATTCTAACTTTTGTGACTTTTAAAAAATGTTTATGATGTCTCCAAAAATACAACCATTTTAAAATTATGTCCACAGCATTTCTCTTTACTTCATTCTGGTATTTCTAAAATCAATTTTCTGTAAAATATCTTTTTACTGAGGCTCAAGTGAATTCAGAAAAAAGGTATACATAAGTATAATTGTCAGATTTTTTATACAGGCTACATATCCACATCTCTACTAATCAGATTAAGACAGTAGATTTCTAGCATTCCATAATTCATATCCCAAGCATTACTCCTAGTAACTATGATTTAATATAATTCCACTGTCACCATAGGGTATGTATTCACATTAAATTGTGTAGAACAGCAGTAATTTAATATATATTAGTTTCTTTATTTTCTCATTCAACATTATGCTTATAAAAGTCATTCCATTCTTTCATGTAACTGGTTCATTTTAATTTTCTGACAATCTCTGTATGCATAAGCCATAATTTACTCATATATTTTACTGTCAATGAATATTTGATTTATTTAAAGGTTTTGGTTATTATCACTACAGACACAATATGAGTTTCGTACCTTTACCTTTAATGGATGACCTTCAAATCCTTTCACTGAATTTGCTTTTAGGGGTGTGACTCATTATGATTGCTGATATTGTTCCATTATTGATTTCTGGCTTCTTACAGTTATGATCAACAATTGTATTTGATATAATTTTAATCCTTTAAACTTCATTAAAGCCTAGTTTGTGGCCAATATATGATCTATATTGTGTGTATGCTTAACAATGTGTATTTTGCTACCATTGGGTGGAATTTTTTATGTATGGTTGGCAGCTCCACATCGTAGATAGTGTTATGCAAGCCCTCTGCTTCCTCAGCAATTTTTTTTTCTTGATGATTTGTTCACAGTTGAAAGTGGGGCATTGTAAGCCCTATTGTATTTCTGTCTGTTTCTCCTTGTTATTTGCTTTATATATTTCTTTTCCTTTTTTTTCCCTTTGGTACTGGGGGTTGAACTTGGGGCCTTGTGCTTTCCAGACAGGTGCTTATGCTGCTGACTTATAACCTCAGCCTGCTTTATATATTTCTATACCTCAATATTTAAAAATTTTATATCCTCTTGATGATTTGATCTCTTTATCAGTATATAGTAAGCTGGTATCTCTTGTAACAGCTTTTTTTGTTTTTAAATTAATGTGTACTTTCTCTTTTGTGAGCTTAACCACCTGGCTTTCTTTTGATATTTGTATGGAATACCTTTTCACATCCCTTACTTTGTACATACTGGGATGTACAAAGTACTTTGTACATATTCTGAAAGCTAAAATAAATCTGCTATTGCTAGCACATACTTTGATGTTATTTTTTTAAAACAATATTTATTCAGCCACTCTATATAATTTATTAGATATTTAAATTTACTTACATTAAATGCAATTATTGATGGTATTGTGTTTAATTTTGTCATTTTATTAACTAACCTTTTTTTATAATTTCCTTGGTCATTTATTCTTTTCTTGCTGTTCTCCCTTGTATTTGATGATTTTTTCTTTGGTATGCCTTTGTTCTGTTTTTGTGTATCTACTATGGTTTTTTCTTTGTGGTTATCATAAGTTTTACATAAATATCTTATGGCTATAACAGATCTTTTAAGTCTCAGACTAAAGTGGCCATTTATGCAGAGGACAGTGGCCAGGGTTTGATCCCCTGTGTACCACTGTGTTGTTCCAGCCCCACCCCTGTGGCATGCTGAGACAGCAATTGAGACTGAGTGTGGTGGCGTGTGCCTGTAATCCCAGCACTTGGGAGGCTGAAAACAGGACGATCTCTACGAGTCTAATCTACTTAGTGAGACCCTGTAGATGCTGTAGGTCCTGTACTAAATACCAAAAATAAAAATAAAAATAAATAAAGTTGATAAAAATTTAACATTAATCCCACACAAAAGTTTTACACACTCACTTCTCCATTTCTCCCACATCCTATGTCACTGATATAACAATTTATAATTTTTTTTATTTGTTGTCTTAAATAATTTCTTTTTCTACAGTTATTTTTAATGATCTCATTTTAAATTTTATACTAGAGTTAGTAGTAGCTTATACACTCTCATAAGTATGCTAGGGCATACTTAATTTGATTATATACTTTGACAGTCTTACACTTTGTATGTGTTTCTGTTACGAATTATTATTTTATGGCTTCAACTTGAGAAAGTTACTTTTGCCTATCTTGTAGAGCAGGGGTCATGGTGATGAACTCCCTCAGCTTCACTGTCTGTCAAAATTATCCTGCCTTAATTTCTGAAGGACAGCTTTGCTGAGCATGGGGCTCTTACTAGTCATTTTTTCTTTTTCCTTCTTTCAGCACTTTGGATGTATCATGCTGTCCTGCAGGCAGGGAAAATACTTGCTAGTCCTATGATTAGGTGTCAGTGTCTTTTGAACTTGTACACGTGCACTGTGAACTTCGCAAGTGCTTTTTAGTTTGATATTTTTTCACCCTATGAGGTGAAACTAGATAGCTACAGGGATCTGTATATGAATACATCTGTGTCTCAAGTAGAAATCTAGAACAGCTGATATTTTTTACTTTCCTCCAGATGGGGGTTACACACTGATAAAAATCTAGTCAGTTAGAGCCTGATAAAATGGTTTCTTTTGAAGGTAGGCCTAAAGAGCAGATCAGACTGGTGCATTTAAATGTGTTTCCTCTCCTCCACTTCTGAAAGTTCAAGGGGATTTTTCTCTGATCTTCACCATGAGAAGCAGTGGAATCCTTGGAGACAAGAGTCATAGTAGTGTTAAGGTCCCCACAATACAGTGTCCCTTAGCATTTTCATCTCTCATAATTGTCTTTATTGAACTTCTAGCAGTTTGTAACTGTAGCGTAAGTTTTCCTACTCTGGTTCCTGGGAAGATAGGTTTCTTCTTTGTCAAATTATAGTTCTTGTAGTCTCTTTTGAAGTTCCAATCTTGAGGGTAGTAATTTTCCTGTGCCCTCTTTTCTGATAGATATAAGAAAATCTGTTGATTTTAAAAGCTTCTTCTATATTTTCCTTGTTGCTAGAATGAGGGTTGACTTCTATGTTCCTTATGCTGAGGATTAGAAGCTGGAAGTCTTGCCAGTGCGTATGTGTAAATCTATCTTTGGATTCAAATTTTCCATAGAAGAACTTTGCATTCTCCAACTTGGAAGACAAAAGCCTCTTTCCCAAGGGTGGGGGAATTGAGAATGGACTGGAGAGTCCTAGATTACAGTGTGCATCTTCCACCTCGCTTCCCAGCTTTTATACCAGATAGATTTACCAACCACGAGATGTCCAAGGACCTCCAGATAAAGGGCCAGTTGTTTGTCATTTATAGGGGGAATGATAGCTGACTTTCTGGTGAGGTAAGACTGTTCTGATGTTTCTTAAACAAATGTTAAAGAAATTTCCAGTTTTTCTCCTCAGTACTTACATGTTCTTTATATTTAACACTATTTGAATTTTTAGTGGTTTTCTGTTATGAATCAGATTGGCTCTTGATGCTTTTCCAACCTGCTTTTTGTCCAGAACGCAGTCTCTCAGTCTCCTCATTTTTCTCAACTGCCTGCATTCTAGCTTCAAAAACTTTCTTCCTATTGTCTCCTTTTCTATTTTCCCCACTCCTCTGGGTTTACATTTTAAAAATCCTTTTATTGCAATTTTAATAGGGTTTAGGGAAGTAATGAAAGTCAGTGTTCATTTTTAATATTCTGTCTTTACTTGAAGGTGATATCAAATTTATGTCTTAATAATTTAACTGTTATAATCAATAGCTTAAATGTCATGTAGGAATATTCCAAGAATATTATACCAAGAACTGGTAGAAACTAATATGATTAAGAAGAGTAATGAGTATAATTTTATGTGGATATGACATTGCTTGTTTTAAAGATTGTCTAAGTTTAAGGCACCCAGCAGGAACATTTTATTAATTTAAGGTTGGCATTATCAGGAAAATGTATCATCAATTGGATGTCTCCTTAAACATTGCCTATCGAAGTAAATCTTTCATTTGTTCATCAAACATTTTGACCTCTCATCATAAATCAAGTATTTTTTAGAGACTGGGAAGTAGAAATGAAGAGTATTTCACATCTAGGACATATTGAAATACCTAAATGCATAATTACAATATAAAGTAAGATTTTTCCTAATTTGTCATGGTGGTAGGTTTCTCAAACTCTTAGTCTTGGGGGCCGGGGAGATGGCTCAGTGGAATAGGCGCTTCCCTGGCAAGCACAAGGGCCTGAGTTCAATCCCCGGTTCCGCCAAAAAAAAAAAAAAAGTAAAAAAAGAAAATAAATTTAAAAAAAAAAAATCTTAGTCTTTTACAGGTGACTCAGTTCTTAATCTCCACTGTGTCTTTCTGTCTGTACATACCACTCTATTTCTTTTACACTATTTTGTGAATACCATCCTGATTAGACTCCTTCACTTCCAAAATAATTGTTTGAAAATGTCTTGTACATAGCACATTTTACTAAAAATTTGATATCCTGAAAGGGTATTAACATACAATGCAGCTTAGTGAAACATATAACCCAAATTTATGTTAGATATCCTTTCTTTAACTTCCCCCTGCCACTGCAAACAATGACCGTTCTTCCTCATAGATCGCTAGACATCAGTTGTATTATGGTCCTCTTCGCTCAGCCTATCTTTACCTCTCTTAAAAAATTTTGGTTTTATAATGTGGAACACATAGATTTTCTTCAGTAAAATCTGGGTCTATATTTGTGGTATATGTCACCAGCTTGATAAAATACACATTTTAATACCTGTATTGTGGCTTGTAGTGTCTGCTGAGAGGCCATATTCTATGCAATCATTCAGAGTGCCATATTCATTTGTATAGCAGTGCTATTCTCTCCTTGGTCAAAGGCAAGAAAGGTCTTGGAGGGTGGCCTCAGAAGTTTTAGGGCCAAGGCTTAGAGTATAATTTGTTACCTCCTACCAATACTACTTTCATTTGTCTCCGGTTAACTATAAGAGAGGTTGCAGAATGATGTCTGTTGTATACTTAGTGAAAATAGAACATGTTTTGATGACCATGCAGGATTCTTTCTGCCATATTTCAAATTAGTGACAATTTATTTCTCATAATAAATTTATCTTTTTAAGCAGGACTTCCTTTCTGACATGATAACTCCAAATCCCTTACAAAAGAATTTTCCATCAATTTTATTCCTGTGATAAATTTTCTGTTTGTTTTGCTGTCTTAAACTGCCCTATTTATTGTATCTAGATTTAGTCAAGTTCATGCAGTGTGCATGTGTAGTTTGATATTAAATTTTTTTTTACTAAACATACTTGGAGAGTTTTTTTTTTTTTAATGGATTGACACTATCTGTTCCACTTTGGCACAATACCACTTGTCTTTAATTTGTTTTAACTCTGTGGTCAATGTCAGAATACTAGACATCGTCTTTTTTTTTTTTACATACTCAAATTTCTTATCTTTCACAGCACATTAACAAAATGAGGCAAACTGGACTACCATTACCAAAGATGTTGCAGAGTGCACACAATACTGACAGGGCAAAAATGAAGGAGTAGTTTTCTTATTTACTTTCTTTTTTTTTTTTTTTACAGACTTCTAGTTCCATTTACTAATATCTGCTGTAGAGAAACATTCAGACTAGGGTATATGTACAACATTGTTCAAAATAACATCGTTGTAACAATGAAATTGAAGAAAATCCAAAACATCCAAATAGTATCAGAATTAACATATAATACATTTGTTTTATGAAATATGCAACTATTAAAAATAAATGAGAGCTGTATATAAAATATAAAAGGAACTCAATATTACATTGATAAAAATTTAAGAGGCAAGTAGCAGAACTATAGGACCTTATACTACTTGTAAAAAATGTATGCATATACATCTACTTGACTATGCATCTGTTCATCTATATTTTCATGCTTTAATGAGTAAACAGATGCAGTAAGATACACTGAAATTTGCTAACAATTTCTTTTTAAAAATAATTTTATTGAGAAACAAATGTTGCACCTCCAACATATAGAGAAGGAAGAGCAAACCAAGCCCAAAGCCCAAAGACAGAAGAAATCATAAAAATTAGAGCAGAAATTAATTCAATTGAGATGAAGAAAACAGTTCAAAGAATTAATGAATAAAAAAGCTGGTTATTTGAAAGATTAAATAAAATTGACAAGCCTCTAACTAACTCATCAAAAAGAGGAAAGAAAAAATTCAAATAAAAGTAATAAGGAATGAAAAGGGTATAATTACTACAGACCCAGTGGAAATTCAGAAGATTATCAGTAGCTACTTTGAGAATCTTTACTCTCACAGAACAGAAGACCCAGATGACATGGACAGATTCCTAGCAAGATAAAAAAATACCAAAACTGAATCAAGAAGATATAACAACTCTCAATAACGCAGTAACAGCAGGCTGGGGAGATGGCTCAGTGGAATAAGTGTTTCCCTGGCAAGCACAGGGCCTGAGTTCAATCCCCAGTTTTGCCAAAACAAACAAACATGCAAACAAAAAACCCAGTAACAGCTGATGAAATATGAGCTGTAATAAAAAAACCCACGGACAAAGAAAAGTCCAGGTCCGGATGGATTCACAGTTGAATTCTACAAGAAATTTACAGAAGATATAATCCCTACACTCCTCAAACTCTTCAATGAAATTGAAAAGGAAGCAATCCTCCCAAAAATCATTCCTGGAGGCAAGTATTATACTGATCCCAGACCAGGGAAAGACGCAACTATAAAAGAGAATTACAGGCCAATCTTCCTCATGAACATAGATGCAAAAATCCTCAATAAAATCCTAGGAAATAGCATACAGAAAATCATCATGGACATTTTCAATTGTAGTTAAAAATACCTTCTTACATTGTAGTTAGGAAGTTTCTTTTGTTGTCCTCTAGAACTCCCTAGTTACTTTTTTCCTGCTTCTCAGCTGCGTTTAAATTTTTTATTTCTTGTCTGTTTCAAAGTTATTTACCTTAGCTACCTTGATTTTTGCTCTCTTTTTAAAAAACTTGCATTGCTTCCCATGCTTTTCTAATCAATTGGTTGTTTTCCACTACCTACAGTCTCCCAAAATAAAAGGAATTAATGAGGGCTTTGATGATGTTTGTTTGCTCCCTGTTTCATGACATTGTTATTAATCTATCTTCCAGTGTGATGCAAACATTATGGTTAAATTTTATACAACTTTGCTTTTCAGAATTTTGGTGTGTGAATCAGCCTGACTTTGAATTCACTTTTTTTATTTGTGTGATAATCTTTACCAAGAAATTAGGTGTTAGTCAATGTTAATGCTAATGGTGGTTTAAACTGAATTCAGGAAAATTTTTCCTATGGCAATGATACAGAGCAAAGAGATTATAATACGAATAATCTGGGAAAAGTAATAATAGAGTTTGTTCAAATTAGGATTAAAAAAAATCACTCAAATGGAAGCAGGCTTTGAAATGCACACATCAGTTAAGAGGCTACCTAGTAACCTACTAAGTTTCTTTCTGTTTTAATTAGAGCATTGTGATGGGACTATTTCTTTTGTAAACTAAGGGACTGAAGATAATGAGTGAGTTTCATAGAATTATCAAAGCAGTGAAAAGATCCAAATGTTTAAATTTTAGTTAGAAGGGAATGAGCCATTTTTGATAGTACTACTAGGAATTGAACCCAGGGACCCTCATATAGAATTACATCTCCTTTCTTTTTCATTTTTATTTTGAGATAGAGCCTTGATAAATTGCTCAAGCTAGCCTCAAACTCATGATTCTTCTATCTCAACCTCCAAGATAGTTCAGAGTATATTTTTTTAAAACAAATCTTTTTTTTAGTATGATTATAATTTCAGGAAAAGGAATATCTTAGAAGTTTTTAGATAGAGGACCTTCCTTTCTCAGTTTCCCCAGCAATAATAGCTGTGTGTTAGCAATGTCTATGTTCTCCCACGTGCACTTCATAAAAGGTGAAGAGCACATTATCAATGTATACTCAATTTAATCATTTTGAATGTTTTTTTTTTGTTTGTTTTAGAACTGTGTGTGACCCAAGCATCTAAAATAGAGCCCTGTCACATTTGCTAAAATTTTCAGGAAAAATTACTCTTTCTCTTACTCCTCTTCAAGTTTCTACAGAGACCATATGTTTCAGGGCTGTAGGGAGCCCATGGGAGAAAACAGGGCCTAAGAAAACAGCAGGATGAGCACAGCAGAATTGAGGTAGGGAGAAAGATCATTTCTGAGTGATATTTTGAAACCTTGGATCTAAGTAAATCAAGTCAGTCACCTCTTAGACTTCTTGGTAATATAGTTTATTGTTACAGCTTAATTTAGTTAGCTTGGGTTAAGCCTCCTTTATTAATAACTAAAAGTAGTCTAAATAAATCTCTCCATGTCTTAGAATTTTATATACACACATGTAGTGTCACCAAAGAAGAATATCAATTTCAGGAGGATGTCATGGCTGGGATGTGGTTTGAATTTTTTCCCCAAGGGTTTGTGCATTGAAAGTGTGATCCAGAGTGGGAAATATTGAGCCATGAAGAGAAAGGTCTTAGTGAGAAGTCTTTAGGTCAGGAGATGATGTCCTCGTTAGGGACTGTGGGCCTCTCACTTCCCTGACTTCCTGTTTTGAGAGTCATACATGTGACTCCATGAAGCTACATGATGTAAATATGGGACCCTTTGCATAGCTGAGCTGATGCCAGTGAAGTGCTCTGGAATCTCCAAAATTATGAATTAGATAGATGTTCTTTTTTATAAAGTTAACCTGCATCAGGTGTTTTCTTATAGTAATGAACAATGAGCAAATATAGAGAGCAAGGCAGGGCCTTCCTATATTGCTTAGTGCTCTTTCTATATAATAGTGACTGGAACATAAACTGTTATATTCCTCTCCAACTTGATACTGAGGTCTCATTCTGACAAGTGGGCTTGTCTAAGTAGTGTCAGCTTACTCACATCACAATAAAAACTCTAGAGAAGAGTCTTTATAGGCAGGTAAATTAGGGTCAATATATGTAAGTCAAATGAGAGAGCTCCGAATCCTAACTGCTAGACTATCAGGGATCATCTATGTAATTCAAATGAGACAAGGAAGACAAACAACAAAAATATATGCAATAACAAGTATATATTTTTCTTATTCAAGCGTATAACTTTCTTATTTACAGAGCCATGGTAGAAGAAGGATACCAAAGAGGTTAATGGAAAGAAAGATCAGGAGGACAATGTAGCCAACCAGGGTGTGGAGAAAGAAGACTTTTTGCAAAGTGCAGGTCGTTGCACAAGCCAGTCGCCTGCAGAGAGTCTAATTGGTGGGTTTAGAGTTGAAAATTCTGTGAGCATCACACTATGACTGAGACTGGCTCTTTTCAAATATATACAGCCCCTGCAGAGTATGAGGCTCAGTGAGGTGAGTGAAGTGGTTTTCTGTCTATGTGTCTCAGAGAGAGGGGTTCATTAGAAAGTAGTTGGGCAAGTTGTCTGGATTGACCACATTGAGGAAGTTGAAGGAGGCAAAGAACTGGAAATCTCACCAGGCATGATTGCTCCTTATTTTAGAAGGGATAAAGTTAAGTCTAGATTCAGAATAGATGCCAAGGCAACATAAAATTTTAATAATTCATTTAACATGCCTAATAAATATTTATGGGCTGTGCAAATGTTGGATTTAATTAGCTCAATTTAGTTTAATGAATGACTTCTACATATATGTTGGTACTCTTTATTTATTTATTTTTTGATGCAGTTCAGACTCACAGTAGTTCTGTCTCAGCCTCCCTAGTGCTGGGATTATAGATGTGTGCCACCCTGCCTGATTGCAGGACCAGCACAGTACACCTGGGGTTCCAGAGCTGGCACGACATGACCTACTGGAGATCAAACTCCGGACCTGGCACTTGGCAAGCGGATGCTTATGCTGTTTCCCCAGCTTATACATTGGTGCATATTTTTATAGAAAACTCTATAAGGGAAAAGTGATAAAGAAAAGGGGACAGAGATATTATTTTATAGTTACTGATGTTCAGGCAATGAAGCATACAATCATGTAAGAGAGGGTAAGAGGAGGAGCTAAAAGAAGTGGAAGCTGTTTGACATGTATCTAATTTCTCTGAGGGATCGTCCATGGGCCACTTGACCTGGATCACTCGACAGGATGTGCACCACTTTCATGTCAATGCTATATCCATGTTAACCCTTTTATATGTATACATTACTTAACTATAGTTTCTTCATCTGTAAAATGTGGATAGAACTTGTTTATGTAGATATCCATGAAGATAAGTCAAGATATCTTAAGTAATATGATTGAAATGCCTAAGTTTGAAATAACTGTTATTTTCATCTTAGGAAGCAGAGATTGCAGGAGCATATTTTAAATTGTGAAGAAGAGAAAATTGGAAATGAAACAATCCTTAAGTGTTGTATGTTTAAGGTTGAGATACCATCTTATGACAGAAAGAATGGCTACCATTAAGTCAACTAACTACAAATGCTGGAGAGGCTATGGAAAAGAAGGAATGCTTCTTCACTGTTTGTGGGAGTTCAGGCTGGTACAACCATTATGGAAATCAGTATGGAAATTCCTCAAAAAGCTAGAATTGAAGGATTCATTTAAGTCAGCTATTCCCTTCCTTGGTATTTCTCCAAAAGAACTGAAAATATACTACAGTGATTTATGTGCACCCATGTTTATAGCAACACAATTTACCACAGCTAAATCTTGGAAATAACCCAAGATGCCCATCAACTGAAGAATGGATAAAAAAGATACACCGTTTTTACAAAAAGGAGTATTACTTTGCTATAAAAAAGATAAATTTGAGGCTTTTCTGGATAAATTATCCAACTAGAGAATGTGTTCATAAGCAAAATACATCAGACCCACATGTGCAAGCACCATATTGTTTTGCTAGTGTGAGAAAGTGAGAGAGTAAATGAAATTTGAAAGGTTCAGTAGATACTGAGAAAGGGAAAGAATTTGTTCAGTGGGAAGGAAACACTGGGAAGAGAAAAAGGACAAAAGAAAGAAAGAAAAAAGTATATTTATGTATATATGCAGGATAATCTGGATAATTGTACTGCCAGTTTCTGCTGGTTTTTTGAAA
>NW_004524675.1:7995244-8009947 GCF_000260255.1 Octodon degus | reverse complement strand
TTATTGTTTGGCAGAACCAGGGATTGAACTCAGGCCCTTGCACTTGCCAGGCAAGTACTTATGCTACTGAGCTATCTCCCTGGCCCCTAGTAACTATTATTGAATTCCTATTACATTCTTTAATGAAATTTTGTATCACTTCTAATGCTGTTTTTATTACTACTTTGTTTTCTTTAATACACAAAAATTAAAAAGAAGAGCTGCATGTTTATTGTGTTGAAAGTAAACATCAACTATAAGCAGATCCCCCCAAATCATGATTTGAAATACAGAGAGATCCATCAAAATCTTCAGTTAGTGGTTCTGGGGTAATGTTTATACAATGGCAGTTTTCCTTTTTTTGGGGGGGGCGGTGGAGGTCAGCTAAAATAAACATTCTTTTTTAAAATTAATTTTATTGAGAAAGGAATAGCAATGAGACAGTTTCAAAACAGGTTAGCAGGACAGTTACAATAATTAACACATTGCATATTGTCTTCATAGTTGTTATTCATAGTATAAGATGCAGACATGATATCTTGTCTAAACACTATTAGTATAAATCTTTCTTCTCATTGAACTAAGAGAAAGTAGCTGTATATTTATCCTATTTTGTATATACATATATATATATATTTATATTTATATTTTTACTACAAAAAGGTCTTTCATTTATAACCCCCCTTTTTGTTTAGTTTTGTCAGAGATGGGTATTTGATTGCCATTCAAATATTGTAGGTACATGAATTCAGCAAAATAATCCAATATAGTCCAGTAGTCCGTAATAGTAGTGGGCTATCTGCAGAACTGGCAATGTCAGAAGTTGTTGGTTTGAGCCTAAAAATTCTTAATAAACAGTAAAAACTAGCACATGCCTATTGCAGTTCTAAAATGTTTAATAGACGGTTAAACATTTTAAAGTTTGATTTATGATAACAATGTTGGATTTATTTTTTTTACTAGATACTCCACAGGAGAAAAAGATTGGTAAAGTATGTTAATTGCTTGCTATGAGGTAATTAGCCCAAAATTAAGTACTAGACAGTCAACTGGAAGTGGACTTCTGGATTTATTAGTATGCAGTGGTTAAAACTTCTAAAATTTTATGAAACTTTGTAAAGTCTCATTCAGGAATTAATATGCTATGTTACTAAATTCTTCCTGTAATTGCTTTAAAATTAATCTTTAGCTCATGGTAAAGTGGCAAATTACCAATGGCTTCTGGGTACACAGAGAAATGGAGTTCCATTTGTACAGGAAATATAGCTTGAATGTGTTTAGTACTGCTGGAAAACACATTTCAGAAGTGTTGGAGGCATTCCTACTTGATATAGGGTCTTAGGGAAGAAACAGAAGAAAGAACATAGAAATTTTAATAACTAAAATAAAATTGTATGACCTTGGGCAAAAAAGTCTTTTGCATTCCAGGTTTTCCATGTATAAAAGGAAGATAACAGTGTCAACATCATAGAGGTTTTATGAGGATAAGAAATAACACAGGATGAAATGTGTATTTTTATAACATGGCATGTGATCAATATATGATAGCTATTGTTATTATAAATTATATATTATGTCCAACTATTAATAATAAATATTTGTCAAGGAATTTCTGCTTCAGATTTTATGCAGTAATGAGCAGTAGTGTAAACAAGTTAAAATAAATTACAAAAGGATAAGTGCAGGAAAGCCTAAGGCACAAGAAGATGAATACACTACAGACACAAAATGTTTAGCAGCAACATGCAAGAGTTTGGTAGACCAAGTTAGAGTCTTAGTTGAATTCACAGTTGATGAGCAGCTACGTTTAGCACTGTGGCTAAACTTTTGGTGGCCCCAATGTGGCCTGGTAATACATGAATGGAAGTTTTCTAGATTAAGATTATGATGACAAAGCAGCCACAATATCCTTTTTCTTCTCAGGGTCTCTACTTTTGTAATTCACCATGTAAAATAAGCCTGGGTCTAGTTTCTGCAAGAGTACAGAGCCCTCAGTCTTGGTGTTCTAGTACTTTGCTGCACGTGTTTCAACTCTGCTCTGTTTTCCTTTAGTTGAACTGTTTCCTTTCTTAGCTTATTGAGAAACTCTTTCCTTCTCAAGGCTATGTTCCTTGGGTTCCTTGGGTTCCTTGGGGATCCTTTCAATCTATGTCACAAAGTGGAAGAACACAACCTTCCTTAAGAAGAATAAAGTACACATGGGCATGTCAAAAGAAGTTACTTTAAGGAATTTTCATTGTTTTAGATTAAACTGGTCAAACTTTCTGATTTATATAACAGTATGTATGATGATGTACTGCTCCGATACTATCCTTAACAATTCACAAAGTTTTGTGAGAAGTGGCTCTACTGGCCTATAAGAGTATAATCTATTTACTGTTGCTTAAAATCTCTTTAACTTCAGTCAGGTACATTTTCCCCTCTGGTACACCGGCCACCCTTTGCCTTAGAAGGAATCTTGTACAACTGTCCAGCACATGAGAAAGATACACCAGAGTTGCTGCACTAAAGATGTGAGTGGATTCCCTCTCTTTCCTGTTCTCCCACCCTGCTGTCTCTATGTTTCTGGAGGACCTCCAAGGCGTCTCAGGCCTGGGGAAAGGCATTTGAAATCCTTTAGACTAGTGAAAAGAGAATTAGAAGTCTGAAGACTTGAATTTTACTATTTTAACATCAAATTTGTACGTGTCACTGATAGGGTTAATCGTTTTATCTGTAGAACAAGTGGATTAGAACAGTGGTTCTCAATTTTGGCTGAGTATTAGAATCACCTGGGGAGCTTTTAAGAATCCCTAGTGCTTATGCCTCACTCTATACCAATTAAATCAGAATCTCTGGGTTGTGACCTAGACAATACTATTTTTAATAGCTCCCCCTGGAGATTCCAATGTGCAATCAAGTTTTAAAGTCATCAAATAATTTTTTTTAGCAATAATGCTCCACAGGTCCATGGGTCTATACAACTCATTTACAGATTCTGGTCATTTGTACATGGTACTCTGTGAGGACAGAGATGAAGATGGGCAACATTTTGGGCAAAACATTTTACTTCATGATGTCTTTGATGGTTAGCATTTTTATTTGCTATAACTTGAAGTTCTTAATTGAGAAATCGTTTTTAAAGGCAACAATATTATTTTTGTACCAATAATAATGTGATCAGTCAGGAATTAAACCTGAATATTTTATTCACAAAATAAGTAGAAAAGGTAGATTAACCACTGAAATGTAAAATATGGTTAATGTCCCTAAGTTAGTGGTATAAATTGAAGACACATTGAAATGCCATGTTAAGAATAATGGAAATTTCATTTACTAACACATTATTGCAAGTTAAAAGTATGCTCATTAAAAATGCAAAAACTATCAGAATTATTGACACTTGTTTCTTGTCTTATATGAACATTATTGTTTGAGCAAAGACTTTGAATTAAGAAGAAAATTCATTGCTTAGTTATTGTTTCTAAAAGATACAGAAATTGGATGATAATATTCTCATTTCAATCTCCAAATGCCAAATGAATTTATTATGATTGGACACAGTGAATACCAAATAGTTTACAAATGATAGCACAGAATAAAATGATTGATATTAGGTGTTAGATGCATAATTAAACAGAAATGCTTTTCATTTTCTTGTTACCAGAGCTATGTACATTTTTTCTCATATTTATACAGCTAATAGATATTCAAGATGCATGTAGTTTAATTTCTACTTTTATCAAAGTAGTTTTTCTGGAAGTTGGTAACCTTTAAACAAAGGAAAAAGTACAGTTATCACTGGTGTCAGTGCAATACGTTAATAATAATATAATCTTGTCTTTAGGCTTTTTGTTGGCATAGATTTGCTAGCAACCAAATAAAAATAGTTTTGTACATTTTCTGGATGGAAAGGTCAGCCAGTACTTTCTAATTTTGCATGTGAGTTTCCCTTACCTGAGAGAATGACTTGTACCAGAGAAGTTGAGTAATACGTCATGCATTGACAGGGTAAGAGATAGTCCACAATGCTGGACTTTCAATGTTGATGACATGGATGCAAGTGACCTTTGGGCCTTCATAAATGCACCATGTTAACAGGATGACCACTTTTACTGAGAGTGGTGTTGGTCAGGACCTTCCCCATTTGGTTGGATTCCCTAAATTCTTTTGTCCTGATAGAATGGATGGTATAAAATGGATAAGTGAGGGATAGGAAGGAGAGGTGGGATGAGGTCAGGGGAGACGTGGGGGTAAGGAACTGGAGTGGAACATTAAACAATAACAAAAAGATAAATATTGTGATTTTCATCAAATGTGAATGGTGGAGACTGGACTTAAGTGTAATGTGGTTTAGATAAGGTAAGGACATAAATATTTCTGGTCTTTTATATGTTGTGGCATGATTCTAAATTGTCACATATGTTGGAATGCATCTAATTAGTACAAATAGCACTCAATATTTGCTTATTAATAAGTTGTTTCCTTATAGAGAAAATATGCCAAATATTCCATGAAGCTTTCTTAATGTACCTATTTCCATCAAGATACTTTCCTACTTTTAACTTGATTGCTATCTAGACCAGTTGTTTCATGGATCATTAATTCACTACTTTGAGATATTTTCTGTTTACTTGTTTCCAGTCACTTAGTTCATATTGTTTTTAAAGAGATGCAGACTTTCAGTTTCTATCATAGAAACTGCCTAAAAAAGAGGTTTGAGAAGTGACTATATGAGTATCTTTTTAGAGTGAATTGACTAAGGACAAGAGCTAACAGCAGGATTTTATCTCTGTGCTGCAGTTTAGATATAGTTTGAGTGTGTCTCCCAAGTTTTCATGTGTTGGAAGTGGATCCATGGATATTGGAAGGTGTTGGAACCTTTAAGGGGGGGGGCTTAGCACAATTCAATGAAGTTATGGTAATGCTGTCCTTGGAGAATATGGATGCTTGTCTTGTGGAGTTCAAGTTCTCCAAAGTATGTTTTTGTAGAGCAGCAAGATTGGTCCTTTTCCCACTCCTTTGCTTCTTGTCTTGCCTTATGATATCTTCTTCATCTGTGCTCTCACACCATGATGCCATGATGCTATCAGCCATTTTGTGACAGAGTTCAGATATCCTCATGAGAAGCAAGCAGAAGCTGGTGGTGTGTACTTGAACCTAATGGAACTATGAGCCAAACGACATTCTTTTCCTTACATTTTACCTGGCCTCAAGTATTATATAAATTAAAACCAGACTCATACAAGTGGTATTTTTGGCATACAGTATAGTATGGTAATTATATTTGTGTTACTCAAAGGACTCCATGAATAAATATTCTAATAAAAAACAAGAACACAGATGCATATATACACTTGAAGGGTTAATTGTTTCATTCATTGAAGGATTAGTTTATTATAGCCAGATAAGAATTTCTAAGTAAGTTTTTAAAAAAACTAATATCTGCTTGTCAATATTAGCAGCAACATGGGTAACATATCACATAAACTATAGTGTTCTTAGTTCTTCAACAAGTCTTTATTTATTTCTGTGTCTTCTGAAAAATTGAAAGTTAATTTACCCCACATATAATAGTCTATCAAGTTCCAACTCACAAGTGTTACCATGTTTTCCTTAAAATCTTGAACTCGTAAGTTTCCCAAAATTATCCCCAATGCAATGTTATTCTTAGGAGGGTTTGAACAATGAAAAGCTTAAAGCCTTAAAGCTTTTTTTTTTTGGTATAGAAATGTTAGGAATCTTTTGTATATTTCTGTAGCGATTTAGATACCTGAGCTACTTCCATTCCCTTTGAATCTGGGTAAAAATGACTACTGAAATCAAGATAATATGGCAGAAATTTTACTCTGATTTGTGAGACTATGTCATCAAAGGTCCCAGGTCTTCCAGTTTGTTGAAATGATGATCTGAGCCATGAGAAGTTTGGGCCCTCTTAATGAGGCCAACTGTATATGTGCTCAGCTTAACAGGCCACTTAAGGTCAGCCATGAAGAATCCAGTGTGCAAAGTAAGTCCCCAGCCTCAGGGTCCTAGCTATCCATATCAGCTCCTAAATCTCAAGGAGCAGAAACAAGCTATGTTGCATTTCAATTCCTGACCCACGGTATCTGTGAGCATGATAGAAAATCTCTTTTATTACACTGCTTGTGGGATGCTTTTTATGTAAGAAGAACAAGAGGACAATTTCAAGACTAATTTTTTTTTATCCTGAAGGATATATGTCATTTTAAAAAACTATGATCAGATGATTTTTGTGTTTTGCCTTTTATAAGCAATGTATCACTAAATCTAGTCTGGAATACTTCAAATATGTTTTACTTTCTTTACCTTTTCAAAGTTTGAAATCATAAAAAGACAGATTGAGTGCTTCCTTTTGGGTTATTTGAACTCATTTGGACACTATCTCAATGTTATTTTAATTCATACCATCTTTTGAATAAATGTAAGTTTCCATTTTCATTGTAGCTGGAGCAATCCCTGTGGAGACTTGATAGAGTCAAAGTTTCTGGAAGACACAGTGCTTAGTATGGGCTACTTTCTCTTGTACAGTTGTGTGGGGTATGCTAATATATCTAAAACAAAAGGTAATGGGGCAACAATTTTGGGAATTTATTTTATATATTCATCATAGAAAAGGAGAACAAATTCTTTTGGTCTTATCTATATCATTTGACAACAGAACACTCTTACAGAATGAATCTTTTAATATCCAGAGTTTTATACTACTAGTATAGAAATGATGAGTGACTAGCAATTAATAATTAATAATTAGTAAGCATTCAAAGAACTGTCATTTTCTCTTATTTATATACAATGTTCAATTCATGAACTATAAAGAACATCAATGATGGCCTTGAAAATTTCAAGCAATAAATAAAGGATAGTAGGAAGAAAAACTGCAAGGAGAAGATCAGAAAGGAAAGTATAGTATCAGCAGTAGCTAAAGGTTATTGTAAATAATCCTAGTACTAGTTAGTGTCCTTTTCTCTGCTATATGATCCACTACAAGTGTGATGGTTAATATACTGTGTCAACCTGAGTAAGAAACAACTAAATTGACTCAGTATAGTGCTCAGTATAGAAGACACATGCTAGGAGAGTTGTTCCCAGAATGATATAAAAGGAAAATGAAGAAGGAAGGCTACTGCTGCTGTTTCTCTCTTTGACTTCATCTTAAACTTCATCCCCTGGCTTCTGACAAGGCTCTTCAACCTTATATTTCATACCTTTTGACCTTCTAATGTGGACTCCCATGAGACAATGTAGTGAACTCCAGGGCTTGGAATGGATCCTATGGATCTCCAGTACAAGGATTTTTGACCTCTTTCACACTTGACTCTGTGGGTGGCCACTGTAAGCCAATCTTGTAAATTCTTATATGTCTTGCATTAAATCTGTTTCTCTAGTAGGTACTGACTGATAAAACAAGCAAAAGAAAGTTTTTGAATATTCATATTTAATCTTGTGATTTTAGTTATATCATTTAATTCACCTTATATTTCATATATTAGTAGAGGATGGTATAGACATGAGAATTCTAAGTCCACATAGAGCATAAGCAGTTGCAACATTGGAGCATAAGGTAGACCTTGGGTACTCACATATAGTTGGGCATAGTATCATCTGGTCAACACTTTCCAAGTACTTCACTTTTGACAGTACGCTGAAGTAAGAGTGCAGATGTGGGAACTGAACTGGGAGACTCGATCAATTTTTCAAGTGCAGTATACAGTTTTAGAAAAGCAGCACTTTACGTGCTACAGATCTTTAATAGAGCTGCTAGACCATCAACTGGATTGTCAATACACCTCAGAAAGAGCCTCATCAAATGCAAAGGTAGAGTTCTGTCAGATACTGTTAGCAAAGGAAAATAAATTCATAGGGATAAGAAAATGTATCTCCCTAAATACCTTCTTGTTTAAAAGAGAGCACTTCAAAAGTCCTTAAGAAGGTGTTTCAAATATGCAGTCTGGATAAAAAAAAAATGTAAGAAACTGAAAAGGCAAGAAGGTAAATGACAACACTTTTCAAGAGACTCAAATAGGTAATGACAGAATGCGTAAGAGAAGCTTCATGTATGGGGTGGAACTCTCCAGTTATTTTAAGCTGAATCAACTGCAGATTTCATGTGATGAAAAGAAAGATAAGAAAGACCATATGCTGTGGGCTTGTGAAATAAAATATGTTGTCATTTAATTTATTGTACTTATTCAAATTAGACCATAAACTACTTTATTTTGATAGTTTTTGACAAAAAGTGTCATAGGTCAAAGAAATTCAGGAAACTTAGATAAAAAACAAAAATAAATATTTTTTTACTGTATAATATCTAGACTTTAATATACTAATGTGATAAATCACTGATGATTTTCTATTACACAGTGTTTGCAAAAACTAATTCACCTGACTATGGAAACTTTTTGGAGGTGGTGGGTGTTGTTCTTATCTGGGATGCAGGTCCAAGGAGCACAAAATAGGAAACCTTGGTCTAACTCATGCATTTGACAAAGATATTATTGACCTTACTTATTATAAGACCGGCCTGCAAATCATCTGTAAGCAACTCGTGGTTGTATTTTCTTTGCAGAACCGGGGATTGAACTCAGGCCCTTGCCCTCCCCGACCCTCAAAATTGCTATTTTTGTTTTCTCAGTATGTCCATGTTTTTTGCACTACAGTTCAACCTCTCAGTGATCCTCCTGTTTTCTGCTTCCCTAGTGCTGGGATTTCAGGTATACACCTCCACGCCCGGACTGCATCACTGGCTCAGAGCGGCGCAGCGTACCGGTGCCGGGAATTGAAATCTGGTTCTTGCGCTTTGCCTAAGCAAGCACTTATTCCACTGAGATATCTCGACAGAAAATAGCGTTTCTTTCTTTTCTTTTCCTTTTTTTGAGGAACTTGGGATTGAACTCAGGCCCTTGCACTTACAAGTAAGCGCTTATTCTACTGAGCTATCTTCCCAGCCCCATGGTTGGATTTTCTAAAATAACTTTTGTGAGAAAAAAATGCAAGGACACCAATGGGCATCCTCTCCTGAAATCAGTTACTTACTGTTTTCTGTTCATGGTCTAATACAGTGAAATTTTTCTCTGGAAAACTGAAGTATCATATAGCCTTCTCCACATATAAAAAGACCATCACCTCTTTGCTCTTTTGTGCTTATGAGGAGTTGCTTGCCCTGTGCGATAATTTGGGAATCATGTAGATCAGTACATGGACAAGATCTCTTGTGTGAGATGTCATGTTTCTCTGAATTACTGAGCATCAGCTTAGATGAATATAAATATGGCCAGAGATAAATGTGAATTTTCCTTCTCTAGTGTAAAACTTTGGAAACTTAAGAAAAAATCCTGGTTGCTTAGAAATTGGATGACTAGGCTGATTCTCTTTATCACACCTCTCCTTTCTTTTCTCATTTTTTTTATTGATTAATGGTTGATTCTACTTCCCTCTGCCTATTCTCAGGAAGGAAAGACAGGCTTACTGCCACAATCACACTGTTCAAAATAACTTGAAGCACTTGATAGTTTTAAATAAAAATTTACTTTGTAAGTGTCTGAATGTATTTGTAAATAAATGCATCTTTATCTTAAAGGGAAGAATTGAATTGGATGAGATACATAGAAATGTCACAGGTTAGAGCAGGATTTAAGAAAGTATCACGTGTTTTGTTTCTGAAGCTAGTAACATATGTTTGTATGCCTTCCATTTTATCTGTCATAATGGTACATGCTTGCAACAAGGCAATTAGAATTTTAGATTAATTACATGGAAGACCAAGGGTAAGTTCTGAATATAATTTCTTATTGCAAAATTTTTTGTAAACCATGTAATTATTAAATTGTGTAAGATTTTTCCTCTTTGAGTGCATTGAGTAGAACCTTATATAAATGAAAGGTGAATTTTTTTATTATCTAAAGAAAATATAAAAATATTTTAATAAAAACCCCACAAAACATGATAAATGACACAGAATTTCACCAAATAAAACAATAGGAATTCCACAATGGTTTTTGTATTGCATAATGCCTTGGAATTAGTTGTTCATATTATCAGATGTAAGCATGCAAAACTGGTAAAAGAAAAAGTTCTAGGAAGTTAAAAAGGACAAGAAAGAAAAAATTTAAGCATCAGCTTCTTCCCTCTGCAGACCAGCAGAAATCCACAGGAAAGTTCTCTAAGCCATCCTTTATCAATACTTAAATATATCACATTTTCCCTTCTCCCTCCATCTCTTGTCCTTTTCTTATCTTAGTTTGGTCCCCATTGAACAAATTCTTTTCTTTTCATAGTTCCTATTGTATTGTTCAGATTTTACTTACTCTTTCAGGATCTTACAGTAGCAAGACAATATGATATATGTACATGTGGGTCTGATTTTTTTCAGCTCTGAGTATGGTCTCTAGTGGTGTCCATTAACCTGTAAAGGCCTTGAACTAATCTTTTTTATAGTTGAGTAATACTCCATCGTATAAAAATACTACATATGTTTTACCATTCTTCATGTGATTTAACTATGAGAAATTGTGCTACTATAATTATGGGTGCACATATACTGCTCTGATATGATGTTTTCATTTCATTTCAACGGATGCCTAGAAAAGCAATAGCTGAGCTGAATGGGACTTTGAATCCTAGCTTTTTGAGAAATCTCCACACTGATTTTCAAAGTGGTTGTACCAGTATACACTCCCACCAAAAGTGGAGAAGGGCTCCTCTATTGCACAGCCCCTCTAGCATTTGTTTTTGGATGACTTTTTTTTTCAGCACCAAGAATTGAACTTGGCACCTTGCACTTGCCAAGCAGGTGCTTACACAGCTGAACTATATACCTGGCCCTTTGTTTACTTCTTGATGACAGTCATTCTTTCTGGGGTGATACTGAATCTCAATGTTCTTTTAATGTGCATTTCTCAAATGATTAATGATGTTGAATGTTTTTCCATATATTTATTTGCCATTTGTTTTTCTTTATCTGAGAAGCATATATTCATCTCAGATGCCAATTTTATGATTGGGTCTTTGAGTTTGGGGGGCCTTTTTAATTCTTTATATGTTCTAGATAGAAATCCTTTGTCTGAAGCACAGTCAGCTATGTTTTCCCAATTTGTGGGTTTTCTTTTTATTGTGTTGATGATTGCTTTTGATGTATAGAAGCTTTTCAAAAAGGTGAGATTCCAGTTGATTCTTTCCTATGCTGTTTGGTTTTTCTTCATGAACACTCTGTCTACCCCTATGTCTATAAACTTTGACCTACACTTTCATACAGAAGATTTAGTGTTTCTGTTTTAATATTTAAATATTTGATCCATTTTGATTGTACTTTAATATGGTGATATACATGTGTCTAATTTTAGCCTTTGTCATGTGGAAAGCCAGTTTTATAGTGTTCTTTGTTAAAGAGGCAATCTTTGTTCCTATAAACATGCTTGGTCCCTTTCTTGAGGAAAAGGTAGCCAAGTGTGTTGTAGTTGTGTTTGCATTTTCTAATCTATTCCATTGATCCTCAGGTCTGTTTCTATGCCAGTATCATGCTGATTCTATTACAGTAGCTTTGTAGTATAATTTCAAGGGGCAAGGGAAATGGCTCAGTGGAATAAATACTTCCCTGGCAAGAGCAAGGGCCTGAATGCAATCTCCGGTTCTGGAAAAAAAAAAAGTATAATTTGAAGTCAGGAATTGTCATGCTTCCTCCCTTGTCTTTGTTGACCAGGGTTGCATTTTCTATTCTAGGTCTTTTCTAGTTTCAAATAAATGTTAGGAAGAATTTCTCTAGGTCTGTAAGATATGTTGGTGGTAGTTTGATAGGGATTGCATTAAATTGGTATAACAGTTTTGGTGAGTATGGCCATTTTCACAGTGTTGGTTCTTCCTATCCAGGAGCAAGGAATATCTTTTTATTTTCTGAAATCTTCTATTACTTTTTTTCAGAGAACTGTAATTTTCACTGTATTAATCATTTACTTCCTTTGTGACATTGATTCCTAAGTATTTGGTGTTTTGGATGTTATTATGAAAGGTATGGTTTACCAAATTTTTCTCTCAGTGCATTTGTTGTTTATATACAGAAATGCAATTGATTTTTGAGTTTGTTTCCTGGTACACTACTGAATTTGGTTATTAAATCTACATGTTTCTTGGTGGAGTTTTTGGCTCTTTTATGCAGAGTATCATGTCACCTTGGAATAATGATAATTTCACTTCTTCCTTTCTAATCATTATTCATTTTTTTCTTTCTCTTGTGTAATTGTTCTATCTAATGTTTCCAGAACTATATTGAGTTGGAGTGGTTACAGTGAACATCCTTGCCTTAGTTCCTTTTTTTAAAGTGAAGACTTTCAGTTTTTGTCCATTTAGTCTGTTAGCTGTTGGGTTGTCATAGACGGCTTCTATCAGGCTGAGGTTATGACCATCTATTCTAATTTTTTTGTTTTGTTTTCATCATGCATGAGTGTCAGACTTTGTCAAAAGCTTTTTCTGCATCTATTGAGATGATCATATGATTTTTGTCTTTGGCTCTGTTGACATGGTGCATTACATTTATGGCTTTGCATATACTGAGCCCACCTGCATTCCCTGAGATGACTCCCACCCGATCATAGTGTGTAATTTTCTTGATGATTAGCTGTATTATGTTTGCTAACATTTTATTAAGGAGTTTTGCATCTATGTTCATTAGGGAGATTGGTTTGTAGTTCTCTTTTGGTTGGGTCTTTGTCTGTTTTTGGTATCAGAGTAATACTTGCCTCTAGGAATGAGTTTGGGAGAATTGCTTCATTTTCAATTTTGTTGGAGAGTTTGAGAAGAGTTGGCATTAAATGTTCTCTTAATTTCTTGTAGAGGGTTGGGGAGATGGCTCAGTTGAATAAGCACTTCCCTGGCAAGCGCAAGGAACTGAGTTCAAGCCCTGGCTCCACAAAAAAAAAAAAAAAAAAAAAAAATTTCTTGTAGAATGCAGCTGTGAATCCATCAGAATATGGTATTTTCTTAGTAAGTTTTTGATTATATTTTCAATTCCACTTACTGATACACTGGGTTGTTAAAAATTTTTATATCTTGTTGGTTCATTTTTGATAATTCATGTGTATCTAGGAATCTGTCCATTTTTTTGTTTTCTTCTCTGAAAAAGTAAAGATTTTGAAAATAGGTACTGATAATATTCTGGATTTCTGTAGGGTCTGTAGTGATTTCACCCTTTTTCATTCTTCCTTGCATGAATTTGAGTTTTTCTTTCCTATTTTTGATAAGATTGGCTAGGGGTTTATTTTTTTTCTTTCAAAGATGAAACTCTTGAATTCACTAGTTTTTTTTCATCTCCATATCAATAATTTCTGCTCTGATCTTATAATTTCCTGCTTTTTTGGGATTTGGGCTTGACTTGTTTTTCTTTTTCTAGGAGGAGCAATAGATTGTTTATTTAAGCTCATTCTGTTTTCCTGATGTGGGAATTTACTGCTAAATTTCCACCTTATGGCAGCTTTTTTTCATCTCATAGGTTCCAGTAAGTTGTATCTGCATTTTTTTAATGAGTAGAATATATTTATTGAGGGAAAGAAAGCTCCTGTCCAAGAGAGGGACAGGAGGGGGATCTGAGCGGTTTGTTCCCCCAATGTATCTGCATTTTTGTTTGATTGTAAATATTGTTTCATTTTTTCTTTAATTTCATGTATGATCCATTGATTGTTCAGGAGGGTGTTATTTAATTTCCCTGTGTTTATGGAGTTTTTGCTTTTTTTTCATCAATGATTTCCAGTTTCTTTGTACTCTGGTCAGATAATATGCATGGGATAATTTCAATTTCTTTGCATTTGCTTAAGTATGCTCTGTGTACTAGTGTATGGTCTGTTTTGGAGAATGTCCCATGTGCAGTTGAGACAAATGTTTATTTTGCTGTTGGATAGAACACTCTAAAAAGGTCTACTAAGTCTGTTTCTTCACAGATTTGGTTTAATTGTTATTTCTTTGCTGATTTCTTGCCTAGCTGATCTATTTCTTTGTGACTAAGGGATGTTCAAGGTCTCTACCGCAATTATATTATTGCTCATTTGGTTTTTCATGTCTGTTAAAATTTGTCTCATGTAGATAGGAGCTCCTACATTGGGTACATATATATATATATTTATTCTCTTCTTCTTGTAGTTTTCCCTTAAGAAGTATGTAGTGACCTTTATCTCTTTGAGTGATTTTTTGGTTCCAACACCATATATATATATATTTATTCTCTTCTTCTTGTAGTTTTCCCTTAAGAAGTATGTAGTGATTTTCTTTATCCCTTTTAATCATTTTTGGGTGGAAGTTGATATTGTCAGCAACCAGAATATCTGCCCCTACTTTTTTCTGGGCTTCTGTCACTTGGAGTGCTGTTTCCTATCTTTTAGCTTTCAGTCACTGACTTTTGTTTTGAGTTAAATATGTTTCTTATACACAGAATATTTTTCGGATTTTTTTTTTTTCTTTTGCTACAGGGGAACCTGCCTTGTGCTTGCCAGGCAGGTACTTATGCTGATGAGCTATATCCCCAGCTCTGGATATTGTTTCTTGATTCACTCTGCCAGTCTGCTTCTTTTCATTGGTTATTTTAGCCCATTTGCATTTATGGTTGTAACTGATATATATTGGCTTATCTTTGTCATGTTATTTTCCTACTGAAGGTTCCCCTGTGTTTCCCCTCTGCTCAATTGTTTGCTCTGCTTGTTTGTTGCTTTCTGTTGTTCCTGAAGTTGTGGTCATTTCTGTCTC
>NW_004524675.1:7994059-7994939 GCF_000260255.1 Octodon degus | reverse complement strand
TGAGCCATCTCCCAGCCCCCAAGCTGAATATCTGTTTAAATATGTTTTATGCATTCTAATTTTTTTCTGTATTGTTAATTTAATGTTTCCATAATTTTTCTATTCTCTTCTATTTTTTTTGAACTATGGCTTTTTTAGATGTGATGAGCAATTCTTTCATGATTGTTGTCTTTTTTTTTTTAACCTGAGAGTTTATTTCTGATCTGATTTCTTCTATAGCCTGATGCAGTTATTTCTTTATTTCAGTTGCCATCATTCCAGAAATTTTAGTTGTGTGACTCCCCAGTCCTTCTATTGTCTTGTCTCCTGGACTTGTTCTGAGTCAGTTAGTGGTCTAAGATTGCCTTTTGCCCCTTTATTTTGACATTTTTACAGCTCCCAGTTTTCACTGGACTCAGCAGCCATGGGAGGGAGGTGAAGCTCAGGTTAACTAGGGTCCTGTAACAGTGGGTGGGGGCAAGGTAGGCTCATCAAAGCTCCTGCTATGTGCAGTTCAGAGGAACTTCTGCTACAGTGAAGTGAAAAGGAGCCACAGCTCAAGAAGGCTCCAAGGATGGTGGAGATAGGTCAAAGCTCAATAAATCTGAGAAAATGGTGAGGGTGGGGCAGAACTCACCAGGTCCCATTAGCCTTCTGGCATCTTCCTGCCTTCTGTGACTGTGGGATAGGCTGCCACAGATCAGCAAAGCTTCTATACAGGTCATGGATGCCTTCTGGACTCACCAGGACTCTGTAGCTGTCTGGTGTCTACCTGCCTTACTGTAATTTTTATAACAAAGAACTGCATTTTTCATGAGATAATACAAACATAATTTTGCTAATTTAATAAGTTGATTTACATCATTTTAAGGAATTCCAAATCTGTAGCTGATTGATTATA
>NW_004524675.1:7986228-7993959 GCF_000260255.1 Octodon degus | reverse complement strand
GTTTATCATTCTTTATAGCTGAGTAATACTCCATTGTGTAAAAATACCACATCTTTTTCAATCATTCCTCAGGTGATGGGCATCTTGGCTGTTTCCAAGATTTGGCTATCACAAATTGTGCTGCTATAAACATAGGCATACATATATCCCTATGATATGATGTTTTCAGACCCTCGGGAAAATTCTCAGTAGAGGAATATCTGGTTTAAGTGGGATTTCCAGTCCAACTTTTCTAAGGAGTATCCACACTGATTTCCATAACGTTTGCACCAGTTTACATTCCCACCAGCAGTGGAGAAGGGTTCCTTTTTTCCCTACAGCCTCTCCAACATTTTATTGTTGGGTGATTTCTTTATGATAGCCATTCTTTCTGGGGTGAGATGATATCTCAATGTGGTTTTAATTTGCATTTCACAGATGGCTAGTGATGTGAAGCATTTTTTCATATATTTATTCGCTTCTTTAATTTCATACTCTGAGAAGTGTTTGTTTATCTTAGATGCCCATTTCTGGACTGGATCTTTAAATTTTGGGGCCGTAGTGTTTTTTAGTTCTTTATAAATTCTAGAGAACAGACCTTTGTCTGGGTACTTATTTGTCACGATTTTTTCCAAATTTGTGGGTTGTCTTTTCACTCTGTTGGTAATTTCTTTTGATGTGAAAAAACTTCTCAGTAAGAACAGGTATCAGTTATTAATTCTTTCAAATGTTTCCTGTGTGATTTGATTTTTGTTCATGAACTCTCCTCCTACTTTCTCTTCCAGGAGATTTAGTGTTTCTGATTTAATGTTTAGATCTTTAATCCATTTTGACTTGAGCTTAGTGCATGGTGATAGACCTGGGTCAAGTTTGAGTTTTTGGCATGTAGAGAGCCAGTTTTTTCCAGCACCTTTTGTTAAAGAGGCTATCTTTCTTCCAGTGAGTATGTTTGGCCCCTTTGTCAAAGATAAGGTGGCTGAGTGTGTTCGTAGCAGCTTCAGCATCTTCTAATCTATTCCGTTGATCCTCAGGTCCATTTTGTTGCCAGTACCATGCTGACTTTATCACGGTAACCTTGTAGTATAAATTTCAATTCAGGAATTGTAATGCCTACTGCTTTGTCTTAATTGCCCAGAATTGCCTTTGCTATTCTAGGTCTTTTCTGGTTCCAGATACATTTTAGGAATGATTTCTCTAGGTCTGTGAGATATGTTGGTGCTAGTCCGATAAGGATTGTATTAAATCTGCACAGCAATTTTGCGAGTATGGCCATCTTCATAATGTTTGTTCTTCCTATCCAGGAGCATGGAATATCTTTCCATATTCTGAAATCCCCTATGATCTCTTTTTTAAGAATACTGTAATTTTCCTTGAAAAGATCTTTGACTTCTTTAGTTAGATGAATTCCAAGGTATTTCATTTTCCTCAGTGCATTTTTCTAAAAAGTTTTTCTTGGAAGGAAAGTAGCCAGTGGAAATGATTTTTACTGAAATCTGAAAACTGAATTCTGAATTCATTCCTGTGGCTGCATTGTTCATATAGCTGTGAGACGCACATGAACTCTGTCACTCTCATTGATAAACCAATATTAAAACTAGGTGACTAGATGCTTCTATGCTGTGGTTTAAAAGTTCCTTCCATCCTGCTGAAGTCTCTTTTATTGTTATAGTACTCAGGCTTTGCTTCTGGATTGGTATAGATACTTAAGGAAAAAGATAAGGAGGACAATTTGAATAATAATGATGAAAAAAATCATTCTTTAAACATTTGTTAGTGTCCTGAAATTGCAAGTGTTCCCATCAGTTTAGAGTTACAAGGGAAATGCAAATTATGTTCTGAAGACAGTACTTATCTTATGCTTTTTTTTTTTTTGATGGAATGAATGGTGGGAACATTTGTAAGTGAGCAAATGAAGTGCGGAGAGGTACAGAACCTTTTGTGAATGACTATTAGAAGGTGTGGTAAATTGGACCTTTGCGCATAGGCCAGCAGATCCTGTAATTGTGGAAGGTTGAGAAGGAGGACAGGTGACATAGTTAGGAACATAGAAACTATGTGTTGGTTAAGTGTAAGAATTGTGAAGTATTACGATCAGGGCACACTTCAGGGAGTAGGCATTCGAGGTGAGTGAAATAATAGTTTAAATAACATCAGGCCTTTTTTTTTTTTGCTTATTTCTTTTGCAAATAACAGTGAGAATAGCAAATCTTCTTTAATTTGGATTCCCTTTATTTGGAAACTGAGGTAACTTAAATAAAATTATTTCTCCTTAGTAAAGGTAAAATGTCTTCATCATATGTTATCTTCATTAATACTACAATTTAGAATTATAAGACTTTTACACTTTACACAGAATTAGAGCCTGGCTGGTACCAAGTACTCAGTGTTTATTACTTGACTTATTCTGTATCAGATTATAGTCACAGATTATAGTCACAGAAATCTACGAGTCAAGAACTTCTTTCTAGTTCCTGCATTGTCCTTCAATGATATTGGTCCCAAGGCTTCATCCTTGGGTTTAGCTATGGTCTTAAATGCCATCTATTTTCTACTGTTCACAAATGTACAGCACTAACCCAGACCTCCTCCACAACTCCAAATTCTTATGTACACTACTTGTATCACATCTCTGTTGGATATCTAGCAGTCATTCTAAACTTAAATCCAAAACTAATCTCTTCAGCTTGCTCCTAACAAAGGTATCCTACCTAAGCTAATGTCCCCTGGATTGCTGCAGTTCCTCAAACCAAAGACTTTGGAGTCATTCTGGATTCCATTTTTCTCTTAAGCCAACATCCTGTTTATTAGCAAATCTGTTAACTGTACTTTCAAAACAAATTAATAATTGGACCATTTCTCTGTCTGTCTAGACTGTGTAATCTCTACCTTTTCTCCCTTGGGTTTCTGTGATACCTTCTTACATAGTTTCTTTGTTTACACACAATTGAATTTGCAGTTACAATTCATTTTCTACAAGTAATCCAGAATGATTCAGCTAAAAATATGTGCCAGTCTGTGTCACTTCCATGCACAGAACTCTCCACTGGCTCTTGTCTCATAGGAACTCACTTGCAGGATCTGTCCTTCCCCTCCTCACACAGTATCTCTTGTTTTACTCCACTCAGAACACATCTGCTTCTTCTGGGGCCTTGAGCCCACCAAGTGTCTCTCTGCCTCTGGATTTTCATACTTGCTGTTGGTCTCCCATAAACAATTCTTCCTTTTCCTTAGATTCTATGACTACACTATTTAAAGTTGAGACCCTATGTACTTATTTTGTTAACTTTTTCCATATCACTTTTGCCATCTACCTAGTAGACAATAAATGCTCACTGGAAGGGTGACTATGTACACTGACTTTGCAGCAGAGGTTTTGTAGGCATGTCTTCTAGTTGTTAAAGTTTTAGAGACTCATTTTAATAGCTCCGTTTTTGTAATTTGGGTAGGCACAGGCATAGAGATATTTTGATCGCTGTGAGCTTCTGGCAGGATTAGGCTGCACTGGCTTGCACAGTTTCTTCAGAAATCATTACACACATCTCTTTTGTTCCCCTTTGTTTCATGATATTATGTTGACAAGCATCAAGTCAGCCAGAATAAAAGTATTTACACCTCAGAGATAAAAAAGTACTAATGATCAGAGATTCTTTCCTTTAGATACTCTTTTTCTCTTGTTAACTCTTGTGGCATACCCTTTTATTAGGCAATGTGTGGAAGAGTGAGGAAGATGATTTAATTTGGGGCTGTCTAATACATTCAGTCATAGGTTGTAGTTAGGTTCTTTGCTGTCTGAATCTCAAGGCTCAGTGGTGATGAAGATGTCAGTTCTCATCCCCCTCTAACAGGTAATCTGACAGATAGAAAACAAAACAGTTTCTAAACTTTGATGGCTAGTGAGTTGAGCTCCTGACATACCTACTTTTTTCAGAGTCCTGTGTGTGTGTGTGTGTGTGTGTGTGTGTGTGTGTGTGTGATCGAGGGAGAAAAAGAGAGAGAGAAAGAGCGAGAGATAATGAAGAGAATGAAGGAGCAGGAGAGAAAGCAAACTGAAATAAGAAATGAAATTATGTTCTTTAGACTGTAGGTAAAAGACAGTATGACAAACTGTACAGAAGATTTAATATACATAGTAGCTGGTATTAGTGTTGCATCTGTCACTTACTGCATCATCAGTAATCTAATCATTAACAAAAATGTATGAGAATGTTCTATGCATATGATGAACTGATAAAAACACTTGTTAATTACACATACATTCATTAAAAGAACTCTCTGAAGGACCTGTATGGGCATTCTGCACAATGACAAAGGTACTGGGGGAATTTGTTTTGTAAGCTTTTGTTTTGATAAGGATACATCTTGCAATTAATTTACTTCTCATATTTCTATTTAAAATAATATATGTTGTATTTTTATTAATTTATATTGATTTTTTCAATTAGTTGAAACTGAAAGCTTTTTTCCTCTCAGTAATTCTTTGGTCTCCAAGCTATATTATTTGTGATAATAATTACAAATTTAGCAAAAGATTGTGCCTGAAAGAAGTTTAACACTGAGGTAGATGGCTGCATTGTGATGTGGAACATGCTTCCCTTTTTGATTACCTGCAGTTTATGTAAGTACATTTGCACTACATCAGTGGGTCTTGATCCTAAACACACATGAGAAGAACGCCTTGAAAACTGCAATTCCTCCCTTCCTCCTCCTCCTTCCTCCTCCATTGTTCTTGAGTGGGTGACTTAGTTTGTTCAGACTTCTACAGAAAAATGGCAAAAGTGGGTGATTTGAAAACAGCAGAAATTAATTTCTCAGTTATGAGGGCTGAGAAGTCCAAGACTAAGGTGTCAGAAAATGTGATACCCAGTGAGGTCCACTTTTGCTTTTCTGTTGTGTCCTCTCCTGGGAGAAATGAAGCAGTTCTTGGGAGTTTGATCCCCAGGCCTGCCGTTCTGGCCCTGCCCCTGGGAGCTCTGAGACAGCAATTGAGACTGCATGTGGTAGCATGCACCTGTAATTCCAGCTCTTGGGACACTATAAACAGGTGGATCACTATAAGTCCTATCTAGTAGTGAGATCCTGAACACCCTGTAGACTCTTCCCTATAATACAAAAGAAAGAAAGAAAGAAAGAAAGAAAGAAAGAAAGAAAGAAAGAAAGAAAGAAAGAGAAATGAAGTAGTTCTTTTGGGCCTCTTTTAAAGGGCTCTAAACTGTGAACAAATTACTTCCCCAAAGTTTAGTCTTATAGTTCTATAAATTGGCAGTCATGAATTTTGTGAGGATACAAATAATATTTGTCTATCGCAATAAGAACAGGCTTTAGAAAATTTTAAAAAGTTACATAAGAGTTTTTTTATGCTGCCAGGTTGAGGACCACTGCACTAGAGAAAAAGAATTCATGATCTAATTCCATAGATTTTACACTAAGAGGAAAAGCAAAAGTCATTTAGAACTGGACCAATGTGATTTGCCAAATTTTCAAGCCCACTGGCCAAATCTGATGATTTTATAGTGAGTTATGATTCATTCAGTCTCTTTAACATAAGAATCACATCTATTCTCATCATGATCTTGTGACACGAGTAATATGATGCTGTATCATTTTACAGAAGAGAGTGCTGAGGTATTATGTTGATTTTGAAAATTTTATTGAGTACTTCAGTCAGTCATTATCTGAAGAGTTGCGTTGGGTTATGTGTTGTTAAATGTCAGACTGGGAAACTTTAGTTTCTTCTTTTTTAAAACACTTTTTTTTTTTTTTTTTGTGGAACTGGGGATTGAACTCAGGCCCTTGTTTTTGCCAGGGAAGTGCTTATTCCACTGAGCCATCTCCCTGGCAACAAGATTAGTGTTTCTTTTTTCTTTTCTTTTTTTTCCCCCCTGGTACCAAGGATTGAACTCAGGACCTTGTGCTTGCCAGGCAAGTACTTATTCTACTGAGCTATGTCCCCGGCCCTCAAAACTTCAGTTTCATAGTGGAAAATGGTCCATTCAACTTCATGCCATGTGATTATTTTCTTTTTCATGCACAGACTTGACTCCGCTAGGGTACAACTTTAGCTGATGTTTCCTTTTTCTTTAGTAATTGGTTTTACCTTTAAAGAATTTCAAGCACAGTTTTCACTTATCATACTTGTTTATTTTGACTTATTCATCATATCCAAAATATTTACAGTACATTTCTAACTTTGAGACCATTAGTAAGCATAGAAATGACATTGACCTTTCCAGAGAGAATTGTCAACACAGGAAAGCTGACAGCCTGATCTTCTAATACAAAATCATAGGTCTGAAAGGTGAGGGAATTGCCTTTGCAATCTTCTTTTTGCTGCCTACTACACTCAGAGCAGTCAAAGTCATTCTGACTGAAGAGCAAGCTGGGATATTCCCATGCTGCCTCTTAGTATGTCTTTTTGTGGCAGACTAAACCTCCATTAGAAAACTATTGAAAAGTACCATAAGCACAGCTGCAAGAAAGATTCTTTGTGTTAACTCAGCAGCACTATAGCTTTCAGACTTATTTGAATGACACAGTGAGTGCTTTTATAGAGCAAGCTCATATCTTCAGAACGAATGTATGGTGGACTTGAAATTTGAACTAAAAGTTACTGACTCCCTGACTTGTACTCAGATCAACAGGTCTTTCAACTACCAGCTGTTTGCTGCTATACAGTTGGGCTCAGCAGCAAAGAAAAAAATGCATAGTCCATGGAATAAAAAGGGTGGTTCATGAAGGGCAAATATGTGGATGAGGAGACTATGCTTCCGCTGATGATACATGAACAAAAGTAGAATCATCAATGTTCTGTTAATAAATAGCTTGCAGGAGAACAGACATGGGGAAAGAATAGAGCGGAACAAGAACTCAAGAGGATTTTGCTCAGATTATTTAATGGCAGGACAGTGGAAACTTTCCGAAGTCACAATTGGGAGCTTTAGACCCTAGAGTGTGAATACTGTTGTATGGAGAAAAATTGAAATCATCCCCTAGGTTATCCTGTAGATCCAATCTTTTTTCCATTCATGCCTTCCAGCATGGGAAGACACAGAAAAGGCAGAGTCTTTGGTTTTGTCTGCATCTGATTAATCTCTGAATCCATGGGAAATGTAACACAGGCATCACTTATTTGAAAAAGTGTCTCAATTCAACACATTCAGATAGACTGTGAGCATCTCCCCTCCACATGTAATTCTCTTTGCACCAATTGCTGAAAATAATTTAGAAAATTTTTGGTTCTCCTTTTCCTATGAGTCATAAAGTCAATTTTTTTTAAAAAATCACAAAAACAGAATTTTTGAATAGCAATCACACTTCTGAAAAGCATTGTATAATTAAAACTAAAAAATCTCCAATACCTTGAAGTCTTCTTCAGTTAAGGGGATATAGTTTTGGGGAGTACTTCAGGGGAGAGACATATGCATTGCACAAGTTTGTTCTTGGATATTGTTCCATTCCACTGATAAAACCAAATCTCTTCTCTGAGTTTCTTTGTATAATTTCTGGATGAAAGACTTCTTTCAGTTAAATATGTTTCCCTAAGTAAATGCAAGATTACTTTCCATTACTCTTGTTCAGAAATACTGTAGTCTTTTTTCTTTTGTATTTTTTAAGGGAAGGGTCTACAGGATGTTCAGGGTCTCACAACTAGATCAGTCTCATAGTGATCCACCTGTTTACAGCCTCCCAAGAGCTGGGATTACAAGCTCACCACCAAGCCCAGTCTCAATTGCTGTCTCAGTGTGCTCCGGGCAT
>NW_004524675.1:7982948-7984622 GCF_000260255.1 Octodon degus | reverse complement strand
ATGGAATCTGTGTTGTTTTAATTTTTATTTTTCTAATTGCCAGAGATATTACACATTTTTTCATGTATTTGTTGACCATTTATACTTTTTCTGGGATGTGCATATTTAGTTCAGTTGTGACTGGTTTTTGTTGAGTCTTTTATTTTGGGAATGGGGTCTTTTTTGAGTTTTTACATATTCTAGATATTAATCTTCTGCACAGAGAATATTTGGCAAATTTTTTCCATTATTAAAATTGTTTTCCCATTTTTCTAAGTGTATATTTGCTATTCAGAAACTTTTTTTTATTTTTCAGAGATATTAGAAGTAATAAACAAAAAAACATTAGAAATGCTATTGAATTTCACTATGCAAAATGATAGGAATTTAACAATGTTTGTTATATTGAATATTGTTGTCTTCAAATTAGTTGTTCAGACTACCACATACAAACATGTAATTTGTTACGATACCATTTGTTGATCAGAATGTTATTTCTTGTGCAATTGAGTTCTTGTCAAAGATCAGATGGTTGAACATGCCCAGAGTTGTTTCTGCATCCTCTGTTATGTTCAGTTGGTTCACACATCTACTTTGTGCTAGTAGTGTGCTGGTTCTAACACTGTAGCTTTGTAGTATACTTTAAATATGGGATTGTGATGCTTCCTGTTCTGCTCTTTTTTCCCCAAAGCTTGCTTTTGCTCTTCTGCTTTTTCTTTCTGGTTCTGTATTAATCTTAAGATTGTTTTTTCCTAATATTTCTTTTTATAAAGAGAGAACTATAAACCAACAATTCCCATGCCATGGTTACTTATTTATGTCTTGCTCATCTTCTCTACCATCTGTGGGTAAATTAGGGAACTTTTAATCAATTATAAAATTAAATTACAACAAAATTAAAATTAAATTACAACCCCAATGAAAATTCTATGGAAAATTTAATAAAATTCTGGGTATCCATGAAGAACATAATCAAGTAACCTTCTTGCATTTCTTTGCCATCCCATCTCCTTTCCTCCTTTGTCATCCCATCCAGTCCCTCTGTGTAGAAGCTCACCTTTACCTTCAGGCCCTGGCTCTTTAGACACTCTGAGTATTGTTGTATTTCAATTTCAGCATTTTGCCTTTGTCCCAAGAGTCACAACTTTCCTATGCTTGTTCATTCATAAACAATATTCTTTTTCAAAAAGTCATTATGAAATTCGGTGAACATGTTGTATGATGCTATAGACAAACAGTCTTTTAATTAGTTATCTTCCAGGAGAATAAGTAATAAACCAAAGTGTCTCAAACTTTAATATGCACCATCAGTCACTTAGAGACTTACTAAAAGGAAGACTCAGAATAACAAAGGCGTGGGGCCTGGTAGTCTGCATTTCCACTCTGATCCTTGGGTGATGTGAGTGCTGGGTATCCAGTGATCACTCTGAGCAGCAAGGTAATGTAACTACTAATTACAATACTCTTTATTCATTTATTTATTTTGAATTTAGGACAGGGTCTACAGGGTGCACAGGGTCTCACTACATAAATCAGAATTGCAGTGGTTCTCTTGTTTTCAGCCTCCTAAGTGCTGGGGTTACAGGCGCGCACCACCACACCCAGTCTTACAATGCTTATATTTTAACAGAATGTTTTTACTATGTATGCAATAAAGTCTGAGTGCATAGATATGCACTTAATAAGAAATCATTG
>NW_004524675.1:7974717-7982118 GCF_000260255.1 Octodon degus | reverse complement strand
GGGCAATGCACCCTCTCTTCACAACAGGGCACATTTTTATTTTACATCTTTGTGTGTCATTATTTGGTGATTATCTCTTTCTCCTACCAAATTGTAAACTCCATACACTAGAAACTGTGGGGCCTTTTTCCCCACCATGTTATCTTTAACACTTGGTGTGGTATCTGTCACATAGTAGTTGCTTAGCAATAGTTTTACAATTGGTTTAAACAATTTCAACCTTATATGCTTTTCAAAATCATTCCTCCTTTTCTTTTAATATCTATTAATCCATTTTTCTTTGTTCCTTACTTTCTTTCCCCGATCGAGCTCTGAAGATTCTTACTCCAAATTCAAGATTCTGAATGGAAGTGATTATTTCCTACTGACTAAAGAATGATGGAAAAAAGGTGCTAGTGGCATTCAGTAGCATGTTGCTGTTCCATCTGAAAGCAAAGACCCCCTTCCTAAGCCAGAATAGTATGTTTAGTTTATCTCCCTTAAGATGAAGTTCTATGTCAAACATTGCAGCATGAGTATTTTTCCATTTCATTTCTTTTGTTCTGCTCATGGCTTTTCCCCCCATAATTTTATTGAGAAACAAATAGCAATGAGACAGTTTCAAATCAAATTGGTAGGACAGATCCAATAATTAACAAATTGCATTCTATCTTCCTAGAGGTTATTTGTTGTACAAGATGCAGACATGATATTCTATTTACAAACACTATTACAACAAATCCCTCTACTGATTAACAGAATGTAACTATATATCTATTATAACCATTTTGAATACACAGATACAAAATGGACATTCATTTGTATCCCCTTTTTTGTTTAGTTCCATTATTTGAATATTATAGGTGTGTTAACTCAGCAAAATATTCTAAAAGACTCCAATAGTCCATAATAGTATTGGGTCTTCTGCTTGACTGGCAATGTCAGAAGTTGTTTACCTGAGTCCCCTACAGCTCAACATAACAGCATGGCTTTACCTCTTATACTTTGTTTTTATACTTTTCTGCTGGATGGTTAAGACCAAGGTAAAGCAAGACCTATGTAACAAGAATTGCAGCTTTTGTATCTGATAAGATCAGTCAAATCCCCTCAGGATTTATCCTGAGATCCTGTACCTCAGTTTGTAGATCCTTTGTCAGTGTCAGCCATGTGGATGAGTCACGGCCATTGCTTGACCAATTTGCTGTCTGTGAAAGCCTGAGAAAATGTTTTCTCTCCATGTGATTCTCCTTCTGCTCATGGCTTTACTGAGTCCATACATCATTAACATTTATAATTTAGCATTGTTTTCTGGCACCGTGTGGTGCTCTCTGTATTGCTGACAGATACGTCTTCGTCTTGGTCTTGGGTCTTTCGGCTGTCTGGGTCCTTGGATTTTGCTTATCCAAGCATTTCATTTGTTACACTACCTGCTATTGTCATTGCATTTGTCTTTACCCTCAGTCATTAGTTTCTTATGCTCTGTCTTAATCCCATTACAGGGTTTGTTCTTGCTATTTTTATTGTCATGATATCTATTTTAGCAGTAGATGTCATTGTCCGAACTTCTCCTTTATGCCATTATTGGTGTCACTTGGTCATTTGATGTAAAGAGTTAGTCTTGTGTGCTATTCTAGTCTTTTTATGGATACCTGTCCACCTATTTCATTTAAAAGATCACTTTGAATCTTCTTCTCCCACTAATGCATGGTTGTGGTTCATTGATTTCATCTTGCTGATTCTGAATGTGGTTGGCTTGCTTTGCCTCTGAAGCAAGTCTTTGGAGGCCAGACCAGTGGTGCCACAGAAGAGAATGCAGTTTTACAGATGCTTGCTCTGGCATGTGTGCATTCCTGAGGCTGAGCATCAGATGATCATGAGATGGTGTGTGTTCATTTACTGGAGCTCAAGTTATGTCCTCTACCTTCATTTTAAAGTAGCTAAACTGGTGAAAGTTTTTTTTTTTTTTTTAGCAGTTTAAAGTTACTATATTTCTATTGTGAACAAAATATTAAAAGAAAGCACACTTCATCTTTGTTTCTCCTCAGTGATAGATTAATAAAGCAGGCTAAGAAAATTTATTCTAAGATAAATCGATTTAAAAAAATAAAATAAAATAAATTGATTGCTTGGAAAAGCTTACTATGCAACATTTGGCAGAAAAGTGGAAATATGAAGGAGTTCAGATAGCAAAAAATAAATAAAACTTGTTTGATAGTGGTATATATAATATTAGCCTCTCAAAGGTGGCCATCTAACATTTATAACAACTCCTCAAATAACTTAAAATAACTCAGAATAGGAGCGGGAATTTGGCTTATTAAAAGATAGTTGAGAAATTTCTTGCTTTGGAGTTTTTTTAAGAGAAATAGCTACAGCTTCTTAAAAGCTTGTATTCAATCTATAATTTGTGAAAACAAAGAGAACGCACAAGCAAGTCTAATCCTAGGAATCCAGTAATTGTGTGAATATTTTATGTATAATCAACTCTTTTACAATAAGATCATACTGGTATCCACATTCTCTCTTTGCCCCCAACTTTAACAATTTCTTTGAAATTGCTTTTTTCTTTGCTGTTTTATTAGCTTTATTCTTTGCAGCTGAGAAAATTAGGATATTAGTCAGCTAGAGGAAGAAACCAGCATCAGTGTGGACTCTCAGAAGTCAAAGAATTCTAGAAAATTTAGACCCTTGAAAGTCATTAAATAGATGATGTAACCTCCATGTTTCAGAATCTGCATCTCATTTCTAATTTCTACAAAATTTATACTATTGGAGAAACTCTTTCACATTCACTTGAAGAAATTTTTATTAGCTTTTAGAGGGAAATAGATGGTTCTTGGAGCCTAGATTTTCCCTGACTAAAAACATCAGCAATTAGGCTCTCCAAGTGAAAAATAGAACAGACTCACTATTTATCCTGTGAAGGAATAAAACACACAACAGTAGTATATGCATGTGAAAGTTTCTTTTATTCATTAAATATCCATGCAAAATTTACTTGTTGATACCTATTTTCACCATGTTGCATCTCTCTGGATTTTGGATTATAGCTTTCTCATAATGGTTTTCATAGCATCATGGTCATTTGCATATCTTCTACTAGTCTTTTTATGAGCTTCTTATAAAAATTCTGTGTGAGAAATATTTGTAGTGATACTCTTTGTGTGAACAGCTGGTCCACAGTTATCTCCCTTTTCTAGGAAATATGTGAGCTCTTGGTAATCATATCTGTATTCTTGGTATTAAATTCATGACTATAGCTTGTTGACCCAGAGGTTGGATATGATTAAAACAGGGTGAGTCAGAGTTTATCTTTCAGGAATTGGAAATTTTTTGTATTAGTCTATTTTCTACTGCCATGATAAAACACCCTAGGCCAACTACTTTCTAAAGAAAAAAGTTTAGACAGCTTATGGTTTTGGATGCTGAAGATCTAAGATTGGGCTGCCCATTTGTTTGGCCTCAGAGGAGAGTGCTTTTTGCTACTCTCATCCAAGTAGTGATAGTGGATGGTATCACAATGACAAATATGTTGGGGAGAGGGAGACATCACATGGTGACAAAGAGAGACCACAGTTGCTGTTTTACAACATCCCGCACAGCAGGGAGTACCATGAGCCAGGGACTACGAAACAGGAAGTACTCATTTTTCTGAAGACACTGACATAATCACTTCTCAGTTGTCCCCACCTCTTACAGATTTCACATCACTTTCCTTATATTTTAATACCAGGAAAAAATCTGGCAACACATAAGTCTTTGAAGGATACACGCAAACATACTGCTTGGGACAGAGAAAGACAAATGGATTAAGTATTGCTGGAACTGAGTTAGGTTAATGAGAGTCAACAAAAAGTTTTCCTTCATTAATTTTCTCAAAACTATACATCAAATGTGTTTTAAGTTCTAGGGCTGAAGCCAAGAAATAAAGGTCAGTGAAATCAGACATAATATACACTCTCAAGCAATTTATACATTATTGAGAAATTTGAGCATTAGAGAAAGACAGTAATCAAACACTTAAATGAAAATATGTGTTGATTTGAATAAAGAAATAGAATACACTTCTATGACCACAAATAATGCATGCGAGGCAGGGATTTCAGGTCAGAAAGGCTTTTCTACAAAGCAGTAAAAGCTTGTTTTTTCTTAGGAACATTTATTGTTTAAAAAGCACACGGAGTACATGGAAGGAGTGCAGTTAGTTGAGGGAGACATTTCATGGGGAAGAACGGATGTGAGAAGCCCAAGGATACAAGAAAAAGCACATAAGGGGATGCTAGCAGGCCTCCACCCAGGACTGACAGAGTGGAGGATGAGTGTGGTCGCTTCCTCTTCCTCATTATATAAACAATGGAGTTCAGCTGAAGAACTTTTATCAAGTGTCTAACATGATCAGATTTATGGTCAAATTTAGTCACAGGTAAAAAGGGGAGAGAAACTTTTCTAGATATTCAGTTAGCAAAGAAGAAGAAAACAGATAAATTCACTAGATTATATAATTTTATAAGAGCAAATTGGCAGGGAACAGTGGATTTTTAATGTGCCCATGGAGGTAGTTCTTGTGGCAAGGGAGCTTTCTTTCTAGTACATGTGATTAGTCGTGTCAATTTTGATGTTTAATGTTTGACTAGAAAATGATGGTGGTCAAGCCTTCTTAATTTGGCAGGTGCTCTCCAGATGAAATTCATAAATTAGGGAGGGCCCCAAGGTGAACCAGAGTGCCATCTGGTGACCGTTTACATAAATAGCAGGCACATGTTCCCAGGGCACAGTTACAAAACTACCTAGTTTAACAGAGTATGGTAAAATCCCAGTAATCTGTGATGAATATTTTTACAAAGCATCACATTTAATATGCATAACATTATACTGGAATTTAAATCACAATATAATAAAACTGAATATAAAGGAAGTGTATAATTGATGTCATATGATTAAAATACAATATACCAACGACTTCTCCACCCTGTTCTTTCCCCCACACAGATACAGGCTCTTCCTCATTCAGGTGACAATGTGGATTCAAGTCTTCTGTAGGATTTTTTGCTTTTCTTTTAAAGAGTCATTTATAGCTGGTGAATTAGCTCTTTTCTCTCTCTCCTTTCTTCCTCTTCCCCCTTCTTCCTTTCCTCTTATTCTCTCTCCTCTACTACCTCTTCTTTCTCCTTCACCTCTTCCTCCAACTCTTTCTCTTCTATCTTCTCCTCCCCTTCTGCTGCTCCTCCCCTACACCTCATCATATTCTTCCCCCTCCCTCCCTCCCTCCCTCCCTCCCTCTTTTCTTCTCCTTTCCTGCTGGGATTGTGTCCAAAGCCTTGCGATGGCAAACAAGCACTTTCCCATGGAGCTACAGCTCCAGTCCTTGTAATTTTTTTTTGAGACAAAGTCTTAATAAGTTGCCCAAGTTGGCCTGCAATCTGAACTTCCTGCCTGAACTGAGTGAACTTTTTCATTGTAAGCTAGGCTTGAAAAAGTCAAATGCTCTTTGAACAATACATTTATTTTATCCACTTATTAATTTCAGCTATAGTTTAGCACCTGATACAGTATAGCTCTATTCTACTGAGGATATGACAGTGAAAAGATGTGTGAGAACTCATATAGTTAAGGGATTTTCCAGGGAGAAGACAGAAAATGGCAAGCAAAATAAATGTTATCCCACAAAGTCTTAAGTGCTGAAAAGATAAAGTTAGATAAAGAGTCTAAGTAGTGATGGTAGAGTGGTAGAGAGGGGCATTGCTCTTTTATATGCATGTGAGAATTCATGTAAGAAAAACCTTAAAGAAGCAAAGAAATAGTAACAAGAAATATTTCTATATCTATATCTACATCTCTCTGTGTGTGTAAGGAATAAATCCAATAAAACAATTAATTTGTAGGAACATAATAATTATTTTATAATGCACAATTATATAGGCATATGTATAATAAGGAAGAAGACATAGTACACAGGCTTACGTGCATCGGAGGTGAAGAGTCCATGGTGGCTCTCTGTGTTCCCCAGCCAGAAGATGCAGTAACTGCTCAATCCAGGGATCTGGGGCCCTCACAGCATGATGAAGGATGTAGATGTGAGTCTGAGGCTTATGTATGAAAGCCCTGTGGAAAACTACTGGGGTGAATCTACACTGACAAGTTGAAGAAGGCAGAGCCTGATGTTCACGAGTGACGGCAGCAGCCACAGATGCACCAGCTCAAGCAAAAGCATGCCCTTGCTTCAGGCTCACTTCCTGCTGCTTTCTGTTTTCATCCCATCCAGGGTGCAATCCTACTGGGTGATACTACCCGCCCCCAACCAGGACAGGCATTTCTCTCTCCATTCTCTAGCCTTCATTGGAAATCATCCAAAGCTTGCCATTCTACAGACACACTGAGCACCTATAATAGTAACTTGCCATTGAGCTACAAGCACCCTGCCATTGAGCTACCCTTTGACACTGAGAGCTACAAATTTAGTTTTATCAAAATTTTTAATTTTGAGACAGGGTCTTAATAAACCAATCACTGCACAGACACCTCAGAGGTATACTTTGGTAATCTCCTAGGTGTCTAAAGCCAGTCACATTTACCATAAAGATCAATTGTCACATGTTGAGCTAGCATGTCATGAAGAAGGAATAGCAAGTGCAAAGGCCTTGAAGTTATCAAGAGTGAGTTCCTTCAAAAAAAGCAAAAGAGAGCAGTGTGGCTGTGGTAGAGTGGGAAAGCACAACTCATGAGAGAGGAAGTTGGAAGTTGTAGGAAGACTTTTGCTAAGGTCTGTAGAATCACATCAGGCCTTGTTTTTTCCTGCAAAAGAAATGATGCTGCAGAAAACTTTATGTGTGCTTTGGGGAGTTGTGCCTATTACACAAACTGGTGGGAGGTTTGTGTTCTATTTTTGTTGGCAGAGAAGCAGAAGTTGGAGCACCTCATATCTTATTAGAAAAACTTTTTCCAGCTCTAGAAGCAGCCAAAGCTAAGCAGAAGTTGAATTGTAACAGACATAAGCAAATATACCACAATAAAAAAAGGAAAAAAATTCACTGGCGTTTGCCTTTGGAGAGGGATGGAATGTTAGACTCAGAAGAAAAAGCTAAATCTTGAAAAGAAAATATAACATGTTCCATGTTATGCCTAAGATGTTTGATATTCAGACAGATAGGTAGGTTAAACTTAACTGCATATGTTGTAGGGTAATAATAAGCTTCTCTTTTGGAGGGTTAGCAATCTAAGTTTAAAGACCAGAAATTAGAGAAAAAGAAGGGCTGCAAGGTCAGCCAACATTTTGACCCTAGCCTTTCAAGGTCAGTGAAGACTCAGGATTTAGGAGAACCTATACTGTAACATCATGTAACTCAGTTGTGTCCCAAATTTTCTGATCAAGGAGATTATGGGGCCACAAAGGAATGTGATCAATAATGTAGAGTGTGCCTAAGG
>NW_004524675.1:7955540-7974537 GCF_000260255.1 Octodon degus | reverse complement strand
CCTTAGCCATCCAGCAGAATGGTATAAAAATGAGGTTTAAGAGGTGAAGCTATGTTGGTATGCTAGGCTGTAAAGGGCTCAGGTCAACAACTTCTGACATCGCCAGTCCTGCGGATGACCCACTACTATTATGGACTACTGGACTATATTGGAATATTTTGCTGAATTCATGCACCTGTAATATTTAAATGACAATGAAATATCCTTCTCTGACAAAAGTAATCAAAAAAAGAGGATACAAATGAATGACCACTTTGTATCTGTGTATTCAAAATATGATAGATATACAGCTACATTCTCTTAATTCAATGAATAAGAAGACTTGTTGTAATAGTGTTTGTGGATGAGATGTCATGTCTGCATCTTGTGCAATGAATAACCAGAGACAATAATGTGAAATGTATTTATTATTAAAACTGTCCTACTGATCAGTTTTGAAACTGTCTCATTGGTATTTGTTTCTCAATAAAATTATTAAAAAAAGAAAAGAAAATATAAAGGAGAAAATAAATCAGCATGTTCATGGAGGTCACCTTCTTTGCTGATGCTGAACTCTGGTTGGGGTTTCACTTGAGCAATTCAGGTTATGCTGAGTAGTCATCTTTGTTTCTCCTCTGATTACTACTGTTCTCCTCTGAACATTCCAACAAGTTCATATCCATGCATGGCAATTTTTGTGTTTAACTTCGGAGAAATTTGGGAAAAGGGTTTGTCTAAGAAGACACAGCTACAAGCATCAAACTTTGTGTTTACTCAAGAGATATACTGAAATCCTAGCCCCTGTCATCTAGGTCTGTGATGTTCTTTGGAAACCGGGTTTTTGCAGATGTGAACAAGATGTAGTTCACATAACAGATAAGGATGGGCTCTAAGTCTAAAGACTCATGTCTTTATATGAACACCTTGTGAGGATACAGAAATAGACCCACAGGGCAGTTCTATGTGAAGACAGAGACTTGAATGATTCATCTACAAGCCAAAGAACATCAAGGATTGCTTCTACATAGAAGAACCTTAGAGTGATTTGGAAAAGGTTTTTCCCACAAAGCCTGTGGGTGGTGTCAGTTCTACTGACAGTTTGATTTCAGACTTCTACCTTCATAACATGGTCTTCATATATTTATTTAATTTGTTGAGAACTTTCATTGTGAAAATAGATTGATTTTATTCTATGCTCTTTTTGTAAATCTATTGAGATGATCAGAGAATTTCATCCTTTATTCTGTTAATATGTTTTATCACATTCATTGATTTACATCTTTATGTCTGCAGGAAAAATTTCCCTTGATCATAATGTACATCTAGTCAATGCACTATCAAATTAAGTTTGATAATATTTTACTGAAGATTTTTCATTTATGTTTAAGGATTTTTTTTTTTGCTCCTCCTCGAATGCCTTCAGGGCACTTTTGACTGGCTGCAGTGTTGTGGGGATCGAACTACAACCACCTGAGGCTGACAGCTCTGTGGAAGCAGCCACTTAAAGAACTGAGCTAGGGTCAGGCCCCCTTCATTTATGTTTATTAGAAATTTAGGCCTATAATTTTTTTTCAGGACAATTGCAGGATCATATGAGTTTAGAAGTGTTTCCTTCTGCAATTTTTGGAACAGTTTGAGATAGATTGGCACTTTTGTCTTTAAAAAATTGGCAAAATTCACCATGAATCCATCGGGTCCTAAGGTTTTCTTTCTTTGGGATTTTTAAAAAATTTGATCATTAATTCAATCTCCTTGTTAGTGGTTTGATCAGATTTTCTATTTCTTCATATTTCAGTCTTATTAGTCTGCATGTATCTAGAAATTTATCAATTTCTTCTAGATGATACATTTTGTTGACACAATTGTTCATAGTACTCTTTGATTGTTTTATTTCTGTGGTGTTAGATGCAATGTCTCTTTTGTTTTTAGTTTTACTCATTAAATCTTCCTTTTTTCTTAGACTAGCTATGGTTTATCATTTTTGCTTAGCTTTTCAAAAACAACTTTTAGAGCCATTTATCTTTTCTACTGTTTTTGTAGGCTTTGTTTCATTTATTCTATGATCTCTATTATTTTCTTTCTGCTAACATTTGACTTAGTTTGTTTTTCTTTTTCTAGCTTTCTGATGTGTAATGTTATGTTGTTGATTTAAGGTTTTCATTTTTTATCATTGTAAGTCATTATCACTACAATTTTTCTCTTACAACTTCTTTTTCTCTTCCCTTAAGTTTGGATGTGTTGTGTTTTCATTTTAATTTTTCTCAAGATATTATTTCCAATTTAAGTTTTGTGGGCTATTGTTTCTTAGAAACATGTTATTCAAACTCTATGTAAGTGTGAATTCTTCAATTTTCCTCCCACTTATATTTCTTTATTTATATTGTTGTGATCAGAAAAGATACATGATATGAATGAAATCTTAAAATGTGTTAAGATTTGTCGGGTCTACAATATGATCTATTGTTGAGAATGTTCTGTGTGCACTTGAGAATGTCTTAACACTGTTGGTTAGAATATTCTGCATATCAATTTTAGGTTTATTTGTCTAGTGGTGTTCAAATTTTCTGCTCCCTTTTTTTTTATGAATCAGTTACTTAATTAGGTTCCTAGTAAGAAATTTAGAACACTAATTTATGAAGATAAGTTCCATTTGTCAGAGCAAAAACAGATCATAGGTAGCCCTGGAGCTGAGGAATAGCTTTGATTTTTGCTAAAATCTGTGAGTCCACTGTTTTCTGATCCACTTTGCGCTGCTCTGAAATCTATACTTCTCTTTCTCAGTGTCGAAGATCTTGCCCTCCTGGTGTCTGGGTTTCTGCAGCTTCTTGATTTCTCGGTGTCAAAGATCTTGCCCTCCTGGTGTCTGGGTTGCTGCAGCTTCTTCTTGAAGTAAGCATCAGTGAGGTGTTTGGGGATTTCCACTTTATTGATATCAATTTTTGTAGAGTTGCCAATGACAAATTTCTGGTGTGTTTTTCATAAAGGAACAAAATTAAGGCTAAGAGACCCAGTCACAAGTAGCAAGGCACTGGCCAACTGCTTCAGGAAGACCACTCTCTTGCCTCTGTGATGCCTGGTGAGGATGATCAAGATGATGCTAGGAGTGATGCTAGCTCAAAGTGTTCTCACATGCTGATAGAAGGGTTTCTTGCCATGGCTGAACAGCTTCAGAGGCACATCTTCAGTAGGGTAGTATCTAGGCATTTTTCAAAGCTTAACTACCCTGGTACCTCCATTCTTGTCCCTACTGACTGGTTTTGTGATTGTAGGAAGAATTTTCCCTTTTTCTTCTCAACCTTCGATTTAGCAGCTGTGTATTTCCTCTTGTACAAAGCCTTTCTAGAGTACATAAAAGATCAGAGTATCTACCAATTCCTCTAACCAGGACAGGATTTTGGCTGCAGTGGGGCTGCCCCTTCTTTGGCTTTTTCTTTTCTTTTCTTTTTCTTTTTTTGCCTTCACCTTACCCTTTTTACCAGTGCCACTGGCAGCAACCTTCTTGGCTTTGGGTATCTTCCTTCCAGTGCCTGGTTTCTCAGTTTTTTCATCCACCATCTTGCAAGATGGGAAAGACTCTGCTCCCTTCTTGACTTTCTGTGAAGATGATCTTTCCATGCTTGAAAAGAGAGTATTGAAATCCTTACTATAGTTTTATGATGTCTATTTCTTTCTTTGTGCCACATAGTATCTGCTTTGTATATTTAGAACCTGTTAAATTTTGTATTTATTAGTGGAAGCATTTCCTCCTTCACTTTTTGCAGAGGTGTTTGAAATGGTTCTGCAGTTACATTTTTTTATGTTTATATGTGAGTTGAAAGATGTGATATTCAAATAGTAGAAGACACACTGCATCATTGTCCCTCAGAATGCATCCTCCTCATTTCAAACACATTTGACACATCATTTTTGCTACTACCTGAGGCAGTTCATGGCATAAATCAGTTTGAAGCAAACAGATATTGTGAGGGGGAATTTCTGACAATGTTTTTTTCTTACTATAACAGTTTCTTAAAAATTTAAGAATTACCACATCTTTAAATCACATTCAAATACTGTGTGTGCATGTATTATATATAATTATATATAATGTATTATACATAATATATATATATATAATTCACTAAGATATACGTATATCTTAGTGAAATGGATTTTTTTTTTTTTTTTTGCATTACTGGGGATTGAACTCAGGATCCTGCACTTGCCAGGCAAGCACTTATTCTACTGAGCTATCTCCCCGGGCCCCAAAATGTAATTTTTTTTTTTTTGTGGTACTGGGCATCAAACTCTGGACTTAGTGCTTGCCAGGCAGGTGCTTATGCCACTGAGTTGTACCCCTAGCCCCTCAGATTCTTTGTTATTATATAAAAATCTTGTCTTTTATCGCAACTTTTTAAAAAAAATCTCTTTGATCTGCATAAGAATATCCATTCCTGCTATCTTTTGTTTATCATTTGAATTAGATATTCTTCGCAAACCTTCACTTTCATCTTACATGTGCCCTTAAACTCTAAACATCTCCCCTAAACACTATAATATTGGGTCATGTTTTTTCTTTTTAGCTACTGTATATCTTAAAGTTGAAAATTTAATCTATTTACATTTTAAATAATTATTGGGGAGTTATTGTTGTTATTATGCTATGAGTGTTTTGTAATTCCTTTTCTGCTTCTTTGCTTTCTAGCTATCTCTCTTTGTGGTGTGACCATTTTCCTGTAATGATGCACTTAGATTCCTCTTTCTTCACAGTTTTTGTATCTATTATAGGTATTTTTCCTTATTTGTACTTACCATGGGGCTCATAAAACCTTTTTACAACCACAATAAACCATTTTATGCTGCTAACAAGTTACTTGCATACAAAATCTAGTTTTTCTTGTCTTCCTTCCAAGGTTCATGTTGTTAGTTTTGCAATTTATAACTTCATGGTATGAATTCATTAACAGTTATTGTAGTTATAGTTACTGCTTTTGTCTTTTAACTTTTATTTTTACAGTTGAAAATAATTTATGTATCGAATTGCAATAGTATTGTTTATTTGGTTTATTTGATATTTACCTTTAGTGAGGTTGATACCTTCATATTTTTTCATGTGGCAATTTATGACCTTTTGTTTTAGTTTTTAAAAATTCCCCATAGTACTGCCTTAGGGATGCCCCCTGGTGTTGGTCAACTTGTGTTGCTCTATGACAAAGGTACCAGTAACTGAACAGCTTACAAACAACAGAAATTTATTATGTGCATTGCATAGGGCGGTGAGTCTAGGTCTGAGTAGGGCAGAATTGGTCCCTACAAAAGCTTGGTTTTGCACCACAGATGGTACCTTCTCCCTGAAGCTCTGCCTAGTGGAAGGGGGAACAAGTTCTGGTAGACAATTGTAAGAGCATTATTCCCACCTGTGAGGTTCCTGCTGTCTGTCAGTAGACTGAGCTTATGTGCCATTATCCAGTCTCTTTGCTCTATCCCACTCATCTATATGGCTATTTTGTTTTTCCTATACCTTACTATCATATTTGCTTAAAAAAATTGGAAAGTGTGTAGTAAAAGTCCTTCAGATTTAATTATCTTCTTCAGTGTTGTAGGCTCTCCTCTTTTTGTTTGTTTGGGTTTTTTTTTTTTTTTTTTTTGCCTTTATAAAGACTTTAAAATCAGTTTGTTGAGATCTATGAAATTTTGTCTTAAACTATTATTTTGATAAATAAATAGAAATTGTATATGTTATGAGATATGACATGAAGTTTTGATATACTGATATATTGTGAAGTTACTGTATAAAGCTAATTAATAATTTTGTCTCACATATTTCTCTTTTTTGTAACTAGATTGTTTAAGATCTATTTTTAGCAGTTTTGGAATGTCCATCATTACCAGTTGTGACTGTGCTATGCAATAAGATCTTGAAACTGATTCCTCCTGTTCATTAGAACTTTAAATCAGCTTTAAAGTTGACAAAAACTTTTGGTCAACTTTTTCCCATTCCCTCCACTTACTTTAGCCCAAGCTTCAATTAACTTCCATTTTACTGGATACTTCTGTGAACTCAAGTTTTTCTTTTCTTTTTTTATTCAGGTTCTATGTCTATGTAAGTAAGTAATAAAGTATTTGTCTTTCTGTTCCTGGCTTATTTCATTAGTGTGATGTCCTCCAAGTTCAATCAGCCTGTCAGAAATGATAACAGAACTTGCTCCTTTTTTCTTTCTAAAGGCATAATAAGCATCTCAGGTGATATAACACATTCCAAAAATCTATTGGTTGGTACTGCGAATGGTTTTTCTCCTTGGCTATTATGCATAGTGCTGCAGTACACTTGGGAGTGCAGTTATGTCTTTTATATGTGAATTCTAACCCTTCATCTGTACTTAGAAGCCCAGCGATACCTTACTAATGTTGTATTTTCATGATCTCTCTACTGTTACAAGTGGGTGACTGAGGTTTCCTATCATCATTGTAATGATATTTGTCCCATCATGTCATTAATATTTGACTTTTATATATAACGGTCCAAAGAAGGGTCAGTAAGCTAGCTGAGTGCACGAAGCACCTGCTGAGGGCCAGCATGAGGACTGGGGTTTGAGCCTGACACCAGCACTGCCCTGTCCTCGGGTACACTTAACTGTTTAGTTTTTATAATATATATATACAGTTCCCATTGCTCTTGTTAGGCTTTCATTTGATTGGTCTATTTCTCTCCGTCCCTTTTCCTTAGCCCATGTGCCTTTAAAAGTGAAGTGAGCCCTATATGGTTGGTTTTTAGAATAATTTATTTCAACATCACATGTTCTTTGAGGATTTGATTCATATACATTTCCATTAATTATTGATAGGTAAGGGCATACTGCTTTTATAGTTTGCTTTGTGGTTGTTTACATATTCTTGGCACTTTTTCTCATTCTACATTCCTTTGTAGTTCAATGATTTTCAATAATGGTATGTTTTGATTCCTTTCTTTCCTGTGGTGTATCTACTATACAGGTTTGCTTTGCGATTACCATGAGGATTAAATAAAACATAACAGGATATTTTAGGCCATTAATAACTGAAGTCTGATTGCATATAAAACACTTACAATTTTACTTCTCCCTTATTGTGATTTTGGTGTCAAAAATCACATGCTTTTGTAGTTCTATTTTAGGTATTTCTATGGTCATGCTTCTTGTTTTCCTTGTGTATTATTATCCACATTTCACTTATATTATTATCCACAATTTCTTGTGCTTCACTGAGCTTTTTAAAGTGGAATATTTTGAATTATTTCATTAGTCTCTAATTTTTTAGGGTCTATTATTGGGACTTGACTCATTTTCTGAAATGGTATTATAATTTTGACTTTCATCATCTCTGGTTCATTATATCAGTGCTTATGCACTTGAGGAAAAGCCCCTCCTTTTGACCTTTGAAGGTGTTCTTTCTCAGGAATAGACATTCACTAAAGTTCATTAGGAAGTGATAACTGGATTCTGTTGATCAGCAAAAGAAAAGACTCTGAACTCCTCAAGTGGAGCTTCTGGGCAGGCAACACAGTTATTCCTGGCAGAATAGCTTATCATCATTGCTTCTTGGCAAGGAAGAACCACTCGTCTCTGAAGCTGGGCATGGCTGGGTTTGTATGAAGTCATTGCTCAAAACAGGGAGCTCCAAAGGATCTGCTTTAAGAAAATGTATAGTTGATGACTCCTTCCCTTCCTACGTGAAGAGTTGGGGGAGATTCTGAGGTTGATGAGTCATTGTTTGATCTCACAGGTTGAACAGAGCTAGTCAGTTATTCATTATGTTCTGCAGAAGTACACAGTGACAGGTGTATCTATTTCAATCTCTATCCTAAATTCTGGGACTTTCTACAAAAGTGTTATTGTCTGTGGATAATCATTTTCTGTTGTGAAGCCCTACATCTCCTATTCCACTAACTTGAAAACTTTGGTTTTTGATTGGGGATTGCATGAAAAAGAATTGACATTTTCAAATATTGAGTCTTTTAATGAATTAGCATAGAGAGTAACATATGTCCTAGGATTTCACTTATTGCCATTGTGTTTCCTAGAAAGGGCAGCATTGAACATTGTGGGGGCTGGATGGAGGATAAGGAATTCTTCTCTTTGGGTATAATGAAAACCTGATTACTGAGGTAGAATACGTTAAGAACACTGACAGTAGTGGAGGATAAATTGCTTCTGATGTGAGAAACATGCAGGGTTTGACAGGATGACTTACAACAGAGAAATTAGAGGACTAAGTTGTTGGGTTTTATTTTTAACCTTCAACCCTTCAGTTATATTTTAGTAAAAGTTTCACCTTGGTTGCAATAGTTCCAAATAGAATCCAGAAAAAACTTTTGTTTCATACCTTGTAAAGGAATGGAGTCAACCATATTTTATTTAGATCAGTGTTTTTGTCATCTGGGGAAATTTGACATTGTTTGGAGACATTGTGGCCATAATTTGGGTTGAAAGGAAAGGAGACTATTGGTATCTTTTGGGAAGATACCAGAAATACAGTGCAAAAGATAATTGTTCATAATAAAGGATTATCTGATTTGATTAATAATGCTGGGGTTGAGAAGCACCAAATTTCTAAGTAAACCTTGGAATTTTTGAAGCAAATTGTGCTCTACATATTTTGTCACAAATTTGGAAATAGAAGATGTAAAATTGACCACCTGCTCACATGCACATGCATACACATATGCCCCCCCATATATCAGAAATAAGCTTTCTTGAAATTATGTATTCTACCATTGATTTGAGAACGATATTTTGAAATTTTGTTACATCTTCTCTCATCACTATATGAAAACATGCTAGCAAAGTCCAAGTGAAAGTTGTGACAAAAACCAGGACCATCTTTATTGTTTTGTTTTGAGTTACTGTTTTGCCTGTTAAAGCTTTTTATAAAAGCACATTATTGATCAAGTTATGGCCTTATGTTACATTGTGTTGGGACAGTTTGTATTATTGTTATGCATATTGATTTTTAGTGATTGACTGCAGCTATTTCTGCTGCTTCTGTAAATTGGTGATAAATATTCCTGAAATAGTTTTAGAATTAAAGATAAAGTATTCTTTAGAGAAGGTCCTTCTAATGAAACCCATTCTTATATTCTGCTCAATGGAAGAAGAAAGGTTTTTTCTTTTCACAGATGGTTACTAGAATTATAAATGTCAGTCCATTTCTGCTTATTTATTGACCAATTTGATATACCAATAAATCTGTTCATTTTATGGCCTAATTTTAAGGACATTAGAATAAAAATGCAGACTTATTTTTTTTGCTTCAATTTCTGTGATTATTGTGACAGCAATGTTAGTGAAGGACTGTACTTATTTAGAAATTGAAAAAAAATTCTAAAACTAACAAAAGTCTCTTTTTTTTAACCTCTATGCCCTGAGATTTTTTTTTCAGGATGAGTAGCTCCAAATGCTCTATTAAAGTAGTTTTGGAGACAACAGTGTGGCTCTTCTGGTAGTAAAGAAGCTGCTGTCGTGTGACAGGTCTCCCACGGCTAACCATTACCTCCTGTCAGTGAGAAATGTGAAGATTAAAAACGGTGTCACCAAACACCGGCACCATCTTGTATTTTTTATTTAAGAGATGCTGAAAGATTTCCTGCTGGTTGATCAAATATGTGAACAGCTGGCTCCTGACCGTAATCTGTCACTTGCAGCACATTTCAGACTGTCCATTTAAGATCAACACAGCATCCCTGGGACCTTCAAGCTGGTCAAAGGGGCAGAAGAACTCACAAGGAAATACAAAGTTAGCCCAAAATATGGATAGTCCAAAGGTCCATTAAATGGTTTAAATCAAGTATATAGGGTGAAGGCAGAGATTCTCACTCACTCAAACTATTTTTATAAGCCACAAATTATCATTCATTGGGTTGAAGTTGTGTCGCTGGGAATCTAAATTTTTCATGAACGATTAAATGAACCATTTTGTAACCCAAATGGCATAAACAGTGGTCTGAAATTTGCAAAAATAAGTGTCTTAGATATGCTACCTTATTTATCTGTCTAAGAACCTCTCATCTCTTTAAGAGATTTATAAGTAAAAAGGAGAATGGTTATTTCATTCTTTCCTTATGATCCAATATTAATCCGAGTTGCCTCTATCAATCAGCGATTGGAGTGCCAGTTTGGCAGATATCCTTGTAATAGAAAGTCTCATTTGAATTGATTGATCAGCTGGATAACTTAGACAAAATGCAGCCTGCTTTTATTCATCTTTTTGTTTAATAATGAGCTGTCTAGAATTTCTACTTCTTTGATATATGTTGTATTCTAATAAAAAGCAATCAGCAGCAGAAGTCACACAATTATTTGCTCGATTCCTTGATAACATCTAGACTTCCTGGATTATTATAGTATGGTTAAAATGCTCTTGTCTGAATTGAGTACAGATAGGAGCCTTTCCTAAAATGAAATTTTCCAAAAGAGAAGTAACCCTCTTTGGCTGTTTTCTCAAAGTCAACCTAGAAAATTGCTACCTACTTTCACTCAAAATGAGGCTAGAAAAATTGCTAAGAGCTCATTTATAAAATGCCTTATTTTGCCAAGTTATAATGCTTGGGTCCTCCTATGTACCTGTGATCTAGGCGAATTTTTTAAGTGAAGTAATGTGATTCATTTCTGATTGAAGTAAAAAGTTATAGTGAAAAAAAACCCTGAAAGCCACTATCTGAAGTAGTCAACTAAAGGCTTGCTTGGTAACTGAAAATGCATCATATTTAAGATCTCATCTCCAAATCTGTCAGAAGAATATATCATTTTAACTATATAGTACAATTTCTTTCACCAATAAATCATATTTGGATTCAGAATAGGAGAAAAACTGAAGAACACAATTTTACTGAAATCATATACTTATTATGAAAATGACCATTTTGTCTGCTACTTTAGTCCACATCTATTTAAGTCACTGCCACTGATGGAAAATTTTGCTTTTAGAAGAATATGGAGGAAAATGGAAACAATAAAATGAGTAATAGATGTTTAAATATGATAAATAGGTAAATACCTTTAAAGACTCATATTACATGTATAGTGATGGCTTTATTTATTTATTTTTTATCTGTTTAGTTGGTACAGGATCTACAGGGTCTCACTACATAGATCAGACTCATAGTGATACTCCTATTTCCTGCCTCCCAAGTGCTGGGATTATGGTTATGGCTTTAAATGAGGACTTCTGATATAATTAAAAGTCCCAAGCCCTTGAAAATAGTAATAACATCCTATAGATGTCTTGCTCCTCCAGTACTACTATAGGACTGTGAAAGTCAAAGTTCTTTATACATTTTAATCCTTTTGTGTACAATGTTGTGCTTGTACAAGGAGACAGGCAGAAATTACCTTGCAATTGACAAATTTTTCTTTTTTTCTTTTTAAAGCACAACTAGATGTTATTGAGGATTTTAAAAAGTATAGTGTATAACCACTGTCCTTTAGACAGTTCATTGCTCTCAAACCAAATAGAGTGGAAGGATACCTGAGTTAAAGGTCTCATGGCATAATAGAAATGCTGGTCTCTATCTCTAAAGAGAATATGAAGGCATTTATAATAGCCAAAATATTTGAGGTATCATTGTGACCCTAATGAAAATGTATTTGTGTTATATATAGTACATACTTTAAGTTTTATTTAAAAATACAACACAGCAGTGTATCTATTTAATTAAACTGTTCATAATAATATGTATGATCTAAATTACACTCTCTGGAAGAATTTGATTCCATTAATCATAAAGGGGGCTGATTTTCATGTTGTTTACCATTATATCTACTTTCTATATCAAATTAGCTCAATTTACGTAAGAGTCCAAGAAGAACAGTTGAAAAAACAATTCTAGGGTATTGGAAACAATTTTCTGAAATAAAATTTTTCTGCTTTACCATCCATCAGAAAAAGGCAAGAATTCTTTGGGCAACTGTTGTCTTTGTTGTTGATGCAGAGCTAGGATTCACTTAGTTGAGTAAATCTTGAGAGAATTTCAGATCCTTCTTCAAACTATGCTGGAAGTTTTGCTCCCTTTTCCAACCTTATTGGGTTGTGTAATGATAACTTTCAAATGAATTGTTATAATACAGAGACATGTCCTGCAAATTTAATAATGGTCACCATGAGCAGTAGTATGCAATAAGGTTTCCTCAGCAGGGACATATTCTTTCTGGAAGGGAAATTTAATTATCTAGCTTGACTACTGTGTAATTCAAATCTAGCTATTGCAGGTCTTTTATGCTACACAATGCTGTTCATGGCAGACAGAAAAGCAATGTCTTTACCACCCCACAGGCAAACTCAGGAAGCTAAACTGTCTGGCACTTTGCTTATACTTGATTTTTGAATTAATATCCACCTCTTTAGCTATTCCTCCCTTGTAAACTATGTTTGGAAGAAGAAAGCAGTAGGGATTTTAATTATATAATGATTTTGTGCCACTTCTTTCCCTTGCACTTCATCCTCTACTTTTTATAAATGCAAGGGATTAGAAAGGGAAAATACCATGGGGTCAAACAACTTGGTGTAGAGGGAAAGGCAGATTCACTAAGAAAAAAAAAACCCCTTCCTATCAATGCCCCTGAAGCATATAAAATAATTCTTTGAGTTTCTGGGAAAAATTACTTTATAAACCAAAGATGGTAGTTGTTATCTCACTGGTATTCTAAAGGGTGTGATTAGGCCAATGAGACAACAGTAATTCCAGCGAGGAGATTATGAGGTGGAAAGGGGAAGATTGGAAAGAAAGTACTCCTGAGATGAGAGGTGGTGTCCAGTACATTCAATGTTGAGATGCTCAGCTTTACCTGACCCTCCCCAATTGTGTGAGCAGGAGTAGATGGAGCGCTTAAGATGAACTTGCCCAACCCATTGAAAACCAGTCAGGTTGAGTTACTGCAATCCTTAGTTGCTGTAGCAAAGGATGTGCACAAGTCTGTTATTTTTGAACACATTTGAGCCCTGAGTAGTAGGAAAAGGAATAAACCCAACTTTAAAAGCTATGGATCCTTGGAAATACTACTTGAATTCTGCCAGTTCCTTGCTGCAAGGTCTTAGTTCCTATACATGTAGCAGTGGGAGATAAAAAGGTGGTTTGCCTACTTAGGTCCTTACTGGGGTAGCATTTTGATTATATAAGATATTAAAGTTTAAAATACTCTATTATTTATAAAGGCCTAAAACCATGTGATAATATTTGTACAATTATCTAAGAAAGGGATGCTGCTTAGTGTGAAATTAAAGCCTCATGACTCTTAATCCCCGTGAAATGTATATATATATATATATATATATATATATATATATATATATATTCTATCCTCTTTTTAACTGAAAAGACTTACTGTTAATTTATTTATGTTGGCATTTTTTGTTCACAAATGTCACCTATTTCTTTCAAAAACATATGTTCACCAGCCTTTCTTACAAGTTGCAGTTCCTCTAGTTGCTGAAATAAGACCAAAGGACGTATATATATGGGCTGACTGTTTCAGATATTATGAACATTATACGATTGTAGTACTTTCTGTGTAAGGTTCATGTCAAAGCAAGAAGTAGTTTAACATCAGTATATGGGAAGCTGGTTTGCTGAACCTTTTCACTGTGACAGTCTTCATGGTCAGACTACACTGATATTCTGATCGAGCTTTTTTTTTTGCTTTAAATTGTACATTGGAAGTTTTCACCCTTAGAAAATAAAATGCAGTATCATTAGTACTGCACAAGGCTCATAGTTGGAGTCAACTATTTCAGACACTGCGTTTTATTTCTTAGGCTTCATTAATAAATTTTACTTCTTTAAGAAAATATTGCCATTTCATTTTTGCTCTTTTGTATGTGCTGTTTCCCTTGCTGGTCATACTCTTGTTGCTTTGCTCTCCTGGAAAATACCTACTGATTCCTCAAGGATGACTTCAAGAATCACCCACTGTTTGAAGGTATGTTCTGTGAAGTGCTGCCACTCTGTGAAGTATTCTGTTTCTCCCAGGTGGAACAGTTCTCTGCCTCCTTCCTGTCACTCTGTAGTTTGTGACAATTTTTATTGTGATGCTTTTATTTTAGCCTAGGTGAAGAAAATTTTTCTAAGTCTGAAAACAAGATTCAAAGCAATTCTTTTCTTCTAATCAAAAAGAGAAACAAGAGACTTAAGGACAGCAAAACTGACAGCAAGCTATTCCCACCCTCCAACTCTCAACAGTTGGGGCAGGAGAAAGTTCAGTTTCTTACCACTCCAGGCTGTGTGTATACTGATGGTAGACAGTTTGTACTCAGTCAGGGGAGACTCAACCTCTATATTAGCACATTCCTTCAGGTACAGTAGCAATGTAGGTACAGAATAGTGTGTCACACTTTTGACACACTAATCTCTGTAAAAATGCTCCAGGGAGAGTGTACAAACACTTGGGCTGGTATTATATCAGCTGCTCCTACTGGGATTAGAGATGGCTTCTGAAAATGAGTCCCATGTGTACATAGGTAATCAAGGGATCATTTTATACTGTTATCTATATATCTACACATCCAAATTATTCACTCTAACATAATCCAAATTATTTCACTGGATAAAATTCAGTAATTTTTTTCCTAACAATGTAAGGCCTCCATAGTTTTCAGTTATGGTAGATGAGAGACCTTCTGACTAAAGGAAAAATACCCTTGAAGTAGCATTTCCTAGATGGTCCTGGGTCTTTAAGGAGAATCTTCCTGGAAACAGTAACCAGTAAAAGTGCATAACTTTGTCTGAAATTGGACTGAGTTTCTTGGACTGTGTGTATCTTTCAGTTTAGTTCTCAAATTTATTTTTGTAATGCCACCTCTGATGACAGGTTTGATTTTCTGGCCAAGGATATTTCATTTGATTCAAGAGGGGGGTTTGTTTCCAATCCCAGAGGACTAGCAATTGCTTTTGGGAAATCATTTCAGTACATCTGAAGCTTTTCATGACCCTTTTGTGAAGAGGGGCAGATGTGATTGGGGTTAAGTATTCTGCAATTCAGAGAAGACACCTCAAAACTGAAACACTGAGAGAATGAATATTCTTTTTCTGACATTGCAGCTTTTATACTTCATCTTGGAAACAAAGAGTTTTATTGAGAATGAATAGATAGTTACATGCCTTGGGAGTTTCTGTGACAAAACTGAAGAACTAAGTGTATAAAATTGTTTAAAGCAATGATAGATTTCTATGTTATGAAATGGCAAGCTTCAAATAGTTTCATTTTCAAGTGAATTATAAAAGTTAAATATTCCAAATTTATCTCCTTGAGAAAGTATAATGGAGAAAGCCTTCCTGTAATTTAACCTTGAGAGCTGAGAACAATTTAAAAGGGCTCCCTTCTACAGCTGTTTACCTCTTTAGTTGTAAACAGTATAGCTGTTCATTGCTGCTTCATAAAAGATTGCAGAAGCAATTGTTCTAATTTACCCAAGCCAAACGTAAATGAGACTTCAGCCCAGTATTACACATTTAAGGTGCATGAGTGAGCTTCTATAATCTTATGTGTATATGGTCAGAAAATTGATTATTATATCCTCAGATGAAAATTAGGTTGAGTCTATTATGCTTTGTACATGCCCTTCTATTTTTATGTTTCAATAATTTTTCTATAGCTATCACTTCGACCATTTATTCTCCGTAAGGATACATTTTGGAGTACTTCATACATTTTCATGATTTTATTGCCAACAAATGAAAGTGACTGCCAGGTAACACAAGTGCCTAAGATGGCTCTCTAAAGTTTGAATTTTAATATTTTTTTCCTTGACTTCTTTACTTGGTTATCTCCCAGGAATCCCAATTTCAGTGTGTCCATAAAATGTGCCCAGTAATCAACTCTTTGGCCACCCAGTCATGTAGGAGTATCATCCTCCTGCCACATACCTTATGCTACTGTCAACTAGCTTGCATTTTACCTGTCTTGAACCAGTTATATTTTTTATCAATCTCATTCATTTGAGGTCTCTACTGCACAGGAGCTTCCCAATAAATACATAAGTTTAAATGAAGTTCCCTTATCAATTTCAGCATATTGGTAGTTTTCACTTTAAGCTTGAGTGTTTCCTCTAGGATTTAGCTTGTAAGTTTTTCTAATTTGGTGTTACTACAGTCCATGATTTTTAGAGTTCTAGGAAGATAAATTACCCTTCCCTTAGAATTGTTTGATTTTTTTTGTAGAACCTTTAAGAGAGCTGGTCTTATTGTCATTTCCATCGTCCTTAAACTTGCATTAGTTTTAGAAACACAATTTGATTTCATTTTTTGGCAAATGTGGTTTATCCTTTTCTTTTTAATTTTTATTAATGGAGTGAAAGAAAATTATGATAAATTTGTAGATTTTTGTGATGGTAACACAACCCTCTCTTAAGATTTAAACTCTTGTTAACCCCCTTTCTAAGTACTTTCTATTTGTAAGCACTTTCTAGAAAGGACTGTTCACTTAAATGAACAGTATTCTAAATTAATTGTCAATCCCCCAGTTCGCAGTAAAAAAAGCTCATTTTCTAGCATATTTGCTGCTAGAGGTTGTATCTAGATGTCCCCCCAAAGCCTCATTTGGTCATAAATGGGGTTTTTTCAAAGGTGGCTGGATCTAGAGTGTGTGATCCTGGAATTGATTCATGGTGAAATGCTAGGATCAAGGGTACTAGGATTAAGTGTGCTTGTACTACAGCTTCTACATGGCCTGGATAAGATATAAAGGATAGAAAGAGTCATGGTCATCCCTTGTTGCTTTGTGATATTGTATCTACCACAAACTTTCTTTTTACAATGTCTATCTGCCAATCAACCCTGCCTTGGAGCCAGGTGATTATAGACTTAAAGGTCTACAAACTTTGAGCTAAATAAAACTTTCCACCTTTAACTTGCTTGAGTGTCAGACATTTTGTTTCAGCAATGAGAGAAAAATGACTAAGACATCTGTGTACCTACTCCTCATGAAGCCACATAATCAACTCTTTGATAGAATGATTGTGTACTGTGGCTGTGTTTAGCAGCAGGTTGAAACTTCTATGAGCATAAAAAAGTGTTGTTTTGTTGTTTTTTATCTTCTAATGAACTAAGCAGGAAACTGTCCATGACAGGAAAGTTTCTGGCCTTTTGCTTTCTAATCTATATAGAAAAGTGTTTCAATCAAGGCAAAGGAAAATGAACAATGTTAATTGAAATAAATCCAGGACAGTTAAGGTCAAGATGAACTTTAAAATAGACTTTTGTCAGCTCTTTATCCAGTAGTCTTAAAGTGATGACATAATTTTGGAAGAACACAGAGTCCCAAATACTCCTTGATGTAGTGATATATCTAGCTATTCCATATAAGTCTGATTTTAAGGCCTGTAGATTCTTAAGAACTAACAGAGCTTAACTTTCCATAGTTTGAATTCTAAAGAATCATGTATACTAACATCTGTCAATAAATAACTTTCTTGAAAATTAAAGCATGATTTTTGGTACTTTCTAAAAATTCGACATTATTAATGACCATTATCTGTATTTTCTTCTCCATTTATTCTGATGATAATTTTTCCAGAAACTGCAGGTGCATTCCTAGTGGCTTATGGGGGGGGATCTTACATAATTCATTAAATGTTTAATTTCTTCTTTCTAATATGTGTTGTAATTCCTTACTTTTTTCCTGTTTTATTAGTCAGACCCACTATTTTAAGTCTTAATGGCACATTCCTAATCCTCAATTTGTTTTTGTGCTCTATAGAATTAATTTCCTTTACTTCTTAATTCAGGTAGGCATCTATCTTTGCAATAGGTAACAATTTTAGCACTGTATATATATTATATACATATAGGAATATGATGTGTAAACAAATTATACATAAGGTGTAATAAAAATACAGAGTATGTTTGCATTTAATATGTTGTAACAATCAAAGACACATTGCTATTAATTTCCTATGAAAGACTTCTCCTTACTTTGCACACATTTATTGCATCATTCTTTCCCCTTTCTCAAAGAGTTCATGAGTGTCTTTAGCTGCTCTATCCTGGCTGCCTTGATTTAAAACATTTATCTTTCATGTTCATTTTGAGTTGAGAAAGAGGCAGAAGGCACATGGCAACAGACCTGGTGAATGAGGTAGAGGAAGACATGCAGTAATGGTTTTACAAGCTGTCTTTCCATTGGAAGACACACGGAAGCACCTTTTACATAGTGTTAAGACATGAAAGAAGACTTCCTAAGGTGCTTCAGAAAGTGCTTCAAGAAGGATGGCCTACTTGTATTTGAAGCGAGGGACAAGAATTATGAAGGAAATTAATCATAATCCATGTTTTATGATAATTTTTTAAATTAGGCATTAGCCATATTTTAATCATTCTTTGTACTTATATATTACAGGATAATGTTCTATACTGTTAAGTTTTAGTGATGTATATTTATAGAGTTCACATATACAAAAAGAATGTTTTTGTTTCTTTTCTCATTGCTGGAATAAAATATCCAACACCCACAAGTTAAAGAAGTGAAGGTTTATTTTAGCCCACATTTTTCTATGGAGGTTTTAGTTCTTAGCAAGCTGGCTCCAAGGCGGGGGAGGGGTGTGGCAGAGGAGAAACTGTTCATGGGATGGCAGGCAAGATGCAGCAAGCAGGAATCTCTGATTCCGTTTATGTTCTGTCCTTGTTATAAGCCTATTATTGGTGTCATCCAGAGCCAGTGTGGCTCCTCTGTGTTCAGTAAATTCATTTAGCCTAGAAATATGCCTCATCAATCAGTTGATTAATCTAGTGCCATATGCCCTTCATCTGGTGTTATACATATGTGATCCAGTCATTTCCCAAAGCTCCATCTGCAAAAACAGAAAGACTTAGGAGCTACGTCAGCAATCAGCTACAGCAAATACAGTAGGTAGAACTTTCCAAATTTATTTCATTGTGATTTTAGCCTACCCTGTTTTTTTACATAATTTTATTGAGAAACATATAGCAATGAGACAGTTTCAAATCAAATTGGTATGACATTTTCAATAATTAACACATTGCATACTCTCCTCCTAGTGGTTATTTGCTGTACAA
>NW_004524675.1:7932572-7933863 GCF_000260255.1 Octodon degus | reverse complement strand
CTGCAGAACTGTGGAGGTGTCTCAAGGGGGTGGAAGAGGGTCTCACCCATGCTGAGCCTGGGACCAGCAGGTCGGTCCAGCACAGGGTAGCAGGAAGCTCTTTTACACACTCACCGGGCCTGGGATAGGACTAGATCTGAGGGTCCCCAGAATGAGGCAGAAATTCTCACTGGGCGGGTGTGGTGGTGGGGTGCTATGGAGTGGTGGTGGGAGGTCCCAAGTAGGTGGAAGAGAGTCTCACCCACGCTGAGCCTGGGCTGGGACCCACAGGTCCCTCCGGTGCAGCGTAGCAGGAAGCTCTCCCATACATTCACCCGCCTACCCTGTTTTTAATAGATCATCACATAAGAACAGCACTATATGTTTTAGAAAATGTCTTATATTAATTAATTAATTCTCTGAATAAATAATTATGTGTTGGGCACTAGGAATACAATGGGAATTAAAATAGAAAATGTTCTATCATTACAGAAATTACATTGTGGTGGTAAAGGCAGTCAAAATATAAAGGAGGGAGCAGAGAGGGGAGGAAAGAAGGGGAAGTAAAAGTTTAGACGTTATGTGCATGTAGTAACTCCTGATGATGACTGCTGTGGTGGATGAACCCGTGCTCAGCTTGGAGCATCCAGCTGAACTGTGCGAGCATGGTTTATGGGAGTGAAAGACCCACGTGAGTGCTGTTACCAGCAACATAAAAGGAGAACTGGAGAGGACGACGGCGTGCTGTTGTTGGAGAAGATTTTCTTTTCTGATGTGAACTCAGGTATTCTCTTCCTCAGAAGAGCCTGGTTCCTCCCTGTTGCTGAGGATGGCTGTGGTTCTGTGAAGGACAACACAATCATGACTTTAAGCATCACCTCCTCGCTGCAGTGCAGATCCCTCAGCCTGCTGGCCCAAAACTTTCACCTCACTGGCACAGACTTCCTACTCACTTCTTTGGACCTTCCCAGTGCAGATGAGGTGACATGAGACATTGCTTAAGGCTCTAGACCTCTAACATTTTAGGCCATTGTGGAGGACATTGCTGTGGGCTCTAGGTCCTCAGTTGGACTTGTGCAGGACATTGTCATGGCATCCAAGCCCTCAGCTGGATTCCATGGGTCTCTAGCATGTTCACAGATCTCTTTCACTTCTCTGCATTTGATTTTTTGGGTTGATATTCTAAAATACTTCTATAAACTATGTGTTCTCTGTTAAATCTATTCTCTTGCAAACCCTGACTACAAAAACTGTAATCACTAAGTACTACAAATATGTAACAACAAGAAAAAAGAAAATTATAAACTATATT
>NW_004524675.1:7929556-7931457 GCF_000260255.1 Octodon degus | reverse complement strand
AAGAAGAAGGAGGAGGGTGGAGGGAAGAAGGAAGAGGGAAGAGGGAAAAGCATTCTGGATGAGTAGTAATGAGGATAAATTGATGGTTACATTTGCTGAAGAAAATATCTGCACACTTAAAAGGCAATTGTTTCCTTCTCATTAGAGTATCAAGAAAAAGTTAAATGTTAGGAAGTTGAGAATCATATAAAAATACAGTTTTAATAAAATACATGCAATATAAACATTGCACAAAAGTTCCTTCCTTGCTTTGTGGTGTTCATAGCTTCTCAATGTCAGTCAGGAGGATTTGCTTCTGTTATGTGGAGTCAGAGTCCCTTGAGATTTGCTTCTGTTATGTAGTTTTCCTTGTAAGTAGCTTGATTTCAGAGAAAAATTTCAGACAGAAAATTTCACTGAAAATATTTTAGGCTAAGGGCAGGTGGTCTTTAGAGGAAAAACAATTCAAGTTTAAGCAGATTCTTATTTAGAGCTTTTAGAAATATGTATAGTAGAGACCTTATAGATTCTATGTGATCAATAAATACAATTGATCCTCTCTATTTCTGGGGTCTGTGCCTATGCTTTCAATTGAGAACTGAAAATATTAAAAAATGCACCTGCACTGAATATATATGGACTTCTTTTACAATACAGGGTAACAATGACTTGAAATGTACTTATATTTTATTAGGTATTATAAGTAATGTAGAGACAATTTAAAGTGTATAGGAGGATGTGCATAGATTATACACAGATGCTACACCATTGTATGTAAGACACTTGAGCATCCATGGATTTTTTTATATCCCGGGGATGATGTCCTGAAACCAAATTCCATGAATGCTGAGTGACAACTGTATTTGTTGAATAAATTAAAGAACTAATAGGAAAACAAAATCAAGGTACATAGAGTGCTTTGGAAAAGTTTTTCAACCACTCTAGACTTAAATTTCTCATATATTCAGTGAACAATAGTCTTTACTTTGTGAGATTCTTCTGAAAATTACATTATATTGATAATGCCAATAAAACAGGTTATCCTTTGCTAAGCTCATAGTAAGTGCCCAATTAATATTAACTGTTATGATGATAACTTCCTTTGTAATTATGGCCAAGGTTTCATAACTTTTATTAATGCTTTTTATTCAGATTCCACTGAGGGAAACAACATTTATTATATAGTTCATGTCTTTCTAGCAAAAGTTTTCTTTAAAGATAGGACCAGAAAGTTTTAATTTGCTTTGCCAGATTTTCCCGGTATCTTAGTTAAATGTCTTAATTTAAGCTTGCCTGTTTGAATATTGTAGCTAGCAGCAACTTTATAGTCATGCCACTAGTTTCTGAAGAAACTATATTTTGGACAGATCTTACCCAAAGTGATCTGAAATGCCACATGTTAATGAACTCTTAAATTTGTCATGTAGTTTTTTTCATGAATTTTAACTTATCTTGTCCTTCCAGACAACCCTGAATTATATAACTATCTGTCTCAGTTACTTTTCTCTCACTGCTGCAACAAAATACCAGACACCCACAATTAAGGAAGGAAAGGTTTATTCAGCTCAGCGTTAGTGGAGGTTTCAGTCCATACTTGGCTGGCTCCAAGGTAGGGTGGCATATAGAAAAGGGCAGTTGTTCATCGTGGCGGAAAACAGCAAAGAGCAAAGGGAGGAGCAGTGACTCTAGCAGCTAGCAAGCTTCTCTCCCTTCATTATACTGTATTCAGGCTATCCATTCCAGGGAATGCCATGCCGTTCTTTTTTGTTGCTGTCTCAGTCCACCCTGGGGGTGAGGATGGCATGGCATGTAGTGCTGGGGATCAAACTGTGGTCTCTGCACGCTTGCCTAAATTACCTAAGTAGGTGCTTTAGACTGCTGAGCTATCTCACCAGCTCAGCCATTCTAAATTTACATTTCTT
>NW_004524675.1:7923409-7929290 GCF_000260255.1 Octodon degus | reverse complement strand
ATATATGTCATTAATATTATAACTGGGTATTTGATTATTGCCCAGCCCTACATATCTGTTGAGATATCTTCCTAATTGAACCCTTCAACAATAACCTTTAAAATTCTATTCCCTACTCATTGTTCAAATAAAATATTTTGTAGCTATACAGCTGAAAGTTGTTTAGAAAGATAAAAACTATTGTCACTATCAAAATTCCAGTGATACAGCTTATACTTATCTAGAAATAAAACAAAAAGGAATAATAAAAATATTAAAATCAGAAATATATTTTAACTGAACCTTATCAAAGTACTATAGAGTTTGAGTTATTTTTCTTAAGAAGAATGAAGCCCACACATCATTGAACTCCAGATTTGGGGGAAAGTTCTAGCCCACTGATTTTTGTACTTGAATCAGCTTAAAGGGAATTGTCTGCCTTACTTGATGCTTTGGCAGATTCTGGAAGCTGCTTGATGTTCTGGGACCAATGAAGTAGAACACCACAGACTAAAACTGATTCATGATCCACTTAGTGAACAATGAAAAAGTTTTTTTACCTGGGGAGTTATCCTGAGTTGTGTCTTTGATTAATTTCACAAAACATTCCCTAATGAAAATGTGATGCTTTTGCATGAAAAACCAGTACTATAGGTAAACTGGTAATTTTTGGTTATATTTACAATTTCATTACTTTTCCTCTAAACTTTATTTAAAATGTTCTGAAATACAAGAAAACTTTTTTTGAAATCAAGAAATGTGTCTGTTTTTCCAAATTAAATCAAAAATGAATTTAAGAAGTCTACAAAAATACTGTTGATTCTTCTTAGAATTTTATGCAAAATGCTCTCATCTGTACAATCATATTTGATAAACAGTTGTCTTCATTACATTTTCATCACTGAGAGACAACACCCTTCACCAACAATTTAAAGGATGAACTGTCTAATTGGTTCATAGTTTGTAAAGGCTTAATTCCATAGTTGGCTGGCTCCAAGGCAGGTAGCATTGTAAAGGAGACAGCTCATGAGGTGGCATGTGGGGAGCAGTGCTCAGATCTAGGGAGGAGGGAAGGAGACAAACTCTTCCAGGATATGGCCCAGTCATCCCCTCTAACCAAGTTCCAGCTTCCAAAAGCACATTTAGCTATAAACTTATCAGTGAACTAACCCACTGATGAGTAACACACACACACACACACACACACACACACACACACACACACACACGATCCAATCACTTTTCTGAAGCCCCCTTTATGAAGGAATGGGTCTTTGGGATGACATCTAGATGTAAATCATAATTGTGGCCTCCAGAAAGGGATTCAGCTGATGACATGGTTCCTAAATTAAAAATGAGAAAACAGACCTTAGGGAGTGATGATTCATGCTTGATTCTTACATAGCCTAAGCTTTACAAGCTCTCCTATGTAAGATTCAGACTCTGAGGATTCTTTACCTATGATACTGGGCATTATTTTTTAATCTGAAACATTCAGCCCCTGTATATTTTCTCTACTTACCTTGACTTTGACAATGTAGTTGAAAACAACTATAAGAAAGTCGAACCTCCTCAATTTTTATGCATATGTTGAAGCTTTCTTATACATTAATTTCCTTAGATATACATTCTCCTTCACATTTTAAATTTCTTTTCTGTGTTTAGAGAAAAATAATCATTTATGAAGTTCACAGAGAAATACCTATCAGTCTGTAGTTGATAGTAACTGCTTGGGATTTTCCAGGGAATTTTGGAGAATGGTGGCCATCACATTAGAATATGTCCCATGGACTCCATCATGCTGTTGGGAAGACAGTGTGAGATCTAATAGGGTACTTCTAAGGATTTCAATATAAAATGGCTTACTCTGTCTGATATTTTTCATTTTTAATATGAAGACATGGACTTATGATTTAAGTTTTATTTGGTGAAATACTTTCTGCTTAAAATTGGAGCTTTTAAAAAATTCTTTATTTCTATTCCTCCCTCCCTTTTTGTTAGGGAATTAGAATCATTAGAATGCAATGGATTACCTTAACCTAAAACCCTTCTTGATGAATGACAGTAATTTCATTCTTTGGTCCTTGTTCATTGTTCATAATCATGAAATGTATTTTGATTTCTGGTCAACATATTTACATGCTGTGTATTTTTCTCCTTTCCCTATCCCAAGCCAAGTTTCCCATCTAGATCCTCAAAGATGTGACTTTCATTTTGTTTTCTCAATTGTCATTGTGACAAATTTTTCTAAATTCTTGTACTGGCAAGAATCAAATATGCTAGTGCACGTAGTACAATTAAAATGTATAAGATGTACCACAGTGCAGTGAAATGTCACACAGAATCACAGAAGTGAGATCCTCAGATGCTATCCAGATTTCCTTAGCTTAGATATTTCATTTCTTCCCAGGCATATTTTTTAAAAAAAATTATTGCAAATATACTAGACATATGGAAAATGCAAAAATAAAATTGGTGTGAAAAGTACATCGATGTCACTGTCACCTAGGTTAAGAAGTAGAACATTTGTGGAATGTCAGAAAGTCTCTACATTATTCGCCCAACTCTTTATATCCATTTTTTAGTTTTCATTTAAATTTGACCTGAATTATGCCATCTGTAATGCATGCTCTTAGCCTTCTACTGTATTGCTCATTTCTCATTGACTAAATGCTGTGAGTTTCACATGGCAAAAATTTACAACTGCCCACTTCTCTATGAAATTACCCTTTACCAAGTGGGGATCAATCCACAGGAGGTCATGTTGATAGTGTCACAAAAGATCAATTCCATGTCTCATAACTGAATAGACTTTAGAAGCTTCAGTTGTTCACTTTGAGAATAGTCCAAAGCTGGACTCTAGTGGAGAACTTATACTTTAAGGCTTCTTTTTCCTAGTCTCATCCTGCGGTGTTGACTCATCTTCTAATAGAACTCTTTCCATAAAAATTAGTCTCTTGAACAACAACCAGTGTGTTAGGTTCTGATGCTAGGGAGCCAAAGCTAAGATATATTCTATGTTTTCTATTAAGGAATAGCAAACCGCTGTAGATTTGACAGCTTAAAATAGCACATATTGTTACTTTCCAATTTCTGCACATCAGAGCAGTTCCAGTGTGGCTTATGTGGGTCCTATGCAAAACTGAAATCAAGATGTGGGCTTGGGCTCAGGTCTCTTCTCAAAGTTTGGCTTTTGGGGGTTCTGTGTCCATGTTCACTCAGGTTGTGAACATTATTTTCTTATTGGCTGGCTGTTGGCTGGATATTCTTACCACATGGAGACCTCAGCCTATTCACTTGGTTCATCAGGATAAACTGATGAAGTGAGAGACTCCAGTTAGACTGGCACTGGTGTCTTTGTAATGTTAATTAATTAATTAATAGATACTTAAAATGTTCATAGGATATTACATAACATTTTGGTACATGTATATAATGTTCAAATGTTTATCATCTCCCTACTGGTGCTAAAGCCATATGTGACTTAGCCTTGACACAGAACCCCATACATTGTATCACTTTTGCAGTATGCTGTTGGTTAGAAGAGAACCACAAGTCTCACCTGTATTCAAGTAGGATGGATCACAGAATAGAAAGCTTAAAGGGAAAGGGATTACAGGAACATTTTCTGTCTGTCTTCCAGTTTAGACCAGTTTTGTTGCTTTTCAATTTTGTCTATTTTTGATCATATATCCTATGTTGGTTTTGTTTGATTTGGGTTTCCTATCATCCACAACCTTAGTTTCCTTTTTTTGCACCCCCATTTTTTTAAAATTTGTAATACAGGGTCTTGCTATGTAGTTCAGACCTGAAGTAATCCTCTGCCTCAGTCTCTGAAGCACTGGAATTATAGGCTTGTGCCACCACACCCAGTTCTGGGGACTGACACCATATGCACTACCAGGGATGGAATCAGGAGTTTGTACTTGCCAGACAGGCACTTAGACTGCTGAGCTGTCTCCTCAGTCTGCATTCTCAGTTTTGAACACCATTTATTTTACTTTTAGGATTCATCTGTGCTGTTGCATGTAGTTGTAATTTATTCATTTTTATTTCTAGGTAGTATTCTATTTAGTTAAAGCCAATAGATTATTTTTTTCATTATATTGTCAGACGTATTTTTTGTTTTCCTTGTTCCCTTTTATTTTTGTGATTAAAAAACATTCTAGTTCAAAACTAATTATATCTGTGTCTTGATACACATAATCTCATATGAATAGGGGGCAGTACTTCTCAAAATTAAGCAAAAATCATTCCCTGGGCTATAGAGAGCAGATTGCTAGGACTCAGCTCTAAAGCTTATCTTCCAGAAGGTGTGTGATAGAATTTGCATCCTAACATTTTTCCAGATTATAATGAAGGTATTGGTTTGGGTTTTACACTTGGGGAACCACTACTATAGACTATATTTCTAAGTGTAGAATTTAAGGGTCAAGATTTTTCATATTTTCTGTCTAGTAGAGTAATACCAACAGTTTACCAGAGCTATGCCATTTCACATACCTACCAGCAATATACAAAAATCTTTGTAGAACTAAATCTTGGCTTGTACTGTCAGAATCCTACATTTTCCTAGTTAAATGTAAGTGTAGCATTGTCACAGTAGTCTAAATTTGTATCATCATGTTTATAAAGAGGATTAATTTTTTAATATTTTATTTTTACTGTTTTTGACATATTTTCTATTGGGTTATTTTATTTTCACTTATTTATTTGTAGAGTTCTTTAGATATTTTGAGTAATGTTGTTCATATGAAATCTCTCAGATATATTTTCCTACCCTCACTTGATTTTTCACACTTTATTTTTTATTTTTTAATTTTTTTTTGGCTGAATTGGGGATTGAACTCAGGCCCTTGCGTTTGCCAGGGAAGTGCTTATTCTACTGAACCATCTCACCAGACCCTTTTTCACACTTTAAATACTGAAATTATTAATTTAGGTACAGCTCAAATTTTCAATATTTTCCTTAATGGTTAGTGACTGGGGAGTCTTTTACTGAAAAAATTTTAAAGGTGTGTAAATTTTTATTTCTTTCAAAACTTTATTTTACTTTTACTGCTTTCTTTCACATTGTCTCCAATGAATCAGGTATAATTTACTTGTGGATATGTCACACTACTGAGAATTATTTTCCACCTGTTCACATATATGTTTGGTAGTGCCAACATTGCTTATTAAAATGGTATTTGTCAGTCAGGTGTCATGTAAAAATAGCATATATTTGTTGTTTTTCTTCCAATAATTTGTCTACTACTTATCTCTGCCAACATACCACGTGGTATGAATTTTATTTTGTTATTATTTTTAAAAATCCTTATTTATTTATATATTTGGTAAAGGGTCTTGCTACACAGCTCAGGCTCGTAGTGATGATCTTCTTGTCTCTGCCTCCCTAGTTATGGGATTACAGCATGGGCCACACTACACGCGGTTTTGCTGGATGGCTAGGTGCAGGGCCAGCACTGCTCGTGTTACTGGGATCCAACTAGGGTCCTAGTGCTTGCCAGACAGGCACTTAGACTGCAGAGCTATATTCCCCTCTCCTGAATTTTAGATTTATTGCAATAGTTTGTATTTATTAAGATACACTTTCTAGTAATTTTAACATATTTTATGTAATGAACTTTTTTTTTTGTTAGCTGAAGTTTTTATTATTAACTCATAATTACTGATCTTCTAGTTTGTTGAAGAGGTAACTCACACACAACTTACCACAAGAATGTTTGTCAAAGTTGCCGGCCATAGATATTCCTGCACCACATCTGAAGGGTGTTTTCGATGAAGATGACTAATTTTGCCATTATCTTTTTTTAAAATTAATTATTATTTTATTTTTTTTCCATAATTTTATTGAGAAACAAATAGCAATGAGACAGTTTCAAATTAAATTTATAGGACA
>NW_004524675.1:7921235-7922724 GCF_000260255.1 Octodon degus | reverse complement strand
AGGGCCAAAATGGTGGCTTTCTTTGCAGCCCTCCATTTTCTCTCATTTTGGTTTGCAAACTTAGTTTGTTAACCATCCAGAAGACAAGCTTATTGTTATTACCATACAACCTAGGCTGTTAAGCTTAACCTCACTATCTGTCTGACTATCAAACATCTTAGGCATGACATGGAACAGACATTTTCATCAAGTATTTATAAGTTGAAATTTAAGTCCCTACACAATATGATGGAAAAACATTTAAATATTAGAATATGTTTTAAAGATAAGCACAACAAATTATATAGTCCTTATGTTTACACATAAGTCCAAAAATCTAACTATATGCAACCTTGAAGCAGGAGAGTCCCACAACATTCTTTTTCCATTCTCTTATCTTCATTTACCACCCCCTTCTTTTTGAACAATCATTTACATGAGAGACAGCACAGCAGCAGCTGGCATGTCATGCCAAGCAGCCCATATTTAGAAGACCAGAATGACAGGCACTCCAAGCATGAAACTACTATTACAGATTACCAACAACAGTGCAGTTGCTTAGTTCACAGGTATCAGTATATATAGTTAGTCAGGGTTAGAATCTTTCCAATTAACTGATAGATTCAAAAATCTTCTGGAGATTCTCAGGATCATTGCCTTGCCCATCTTCTACATATAACTGTATGGCTTGTCAATGACATGTTTCCTAGCTCTCCTCCTTTCCCTCTCTTAATTAGTTAGTCCTCGAGTTCCTGCTTTACTTTTAGCTGTATTATAAAGTTCTATTCGTATTTCTTCTTTTGACTTCTTATACTAGGGAAACTATATGATACTTATACCTGTGTGTCTGGTTTATTTCACTTATGAGTATATCTTCAAATGGCATCCACTTCAATAAAAAGGCATCAAGTTTATCATTCTTTATAGCTGAGTAATCCTCCATTGTATAAAAATACCACATCTTTTTCAACCACTCCTCAGGTGATGGGCATCTTGGTTGTTTCCAAGATTTGGCTATCACAAACTGTGCTGCTACAAACATAGGCACACATATATCACTATGATATGATTTTTCTGATCCTCTGGGAAAATTCCCAGTAGAAGAATAGCATGTTTAAATGGGATTTCTAGTCCAACCTTTCTAAGGCGTCTCCACACTGATTTCCATAATGGTTGCACCAGTCTCCATGCCCACCAGCAGTGGAGAAGGGTTCCTTTTTCCCCACAGTCTCTCCAACATTTTTTGTTGGTTGATATCCTTATGATAGTCATTCTTTCTGGGGTGAGATGATATCTCAAATTTGTTTTAATTTGCATTTCATGGATGGCTAGTGATAAGCATTTTTTCATATATTTGTTTGCTTCTTTAATTTCATCCTCTGAGAAGTGTATGTCGTTCTCAGATGCCCATTACTGGGTTGAGTATTTAAATTTTTTGTGCCCTAGCATCCTTTCTTTCTTTCTTTCTTTCTTTCTTTCTTTCTTTCTTTCTTTCTTTCTTTCTTTCTTT
>NW_004524675.1:7919663-7920227 GCF_000260255.1 Octodon degus | reverse complement strand
ATGGAACAGGTATTTTTCATCGAGTATTGATATGTTGAAATTTAAGTCCCTACAGTATATGATAAAAAACATTTAAAACTTAGAATGTATTTTAAAAATAGGCATAAAAATTATCTACTTCTTATGTTTACACATAAGTCCAAAAATCTCACCATATACAACCTTCAAGCAAGACAGTCCCACATTATCCTTTTCCTGTCTCTTGCTTTCATTCACCACCACCTTCTTCTTGAACAACCATCTACCTGAGAGACATCATAACAGCGACTGTCGTGTCATAAGAAGCAGCCCATAATCAGAAGACCAGAATGACAGGCACTCCAAGCATGAAACTACTATTATAAATTACCATCTGCAGTGCTGTTGCTTAGTTCACAGGTATCCGTATATATAATTAGTCAAGGTGAGAATCTTTCCAATTTACTGCTAGATTAAAAAATCTTCTGAAGATTCTCAGGATCATTGCCTTGCCCGTCTTCTACATATTACTGTGTGGCTTGACTTATTCATGATTCCTAGCTCTTCTCCTTTCCCTCTCTTGGTTAGTTAGTCCTTGAGATCCTG
>NW_004524675.1:7908463-7919326 GCF_000260255.1 Octodon degus | reverse complement strand
ACATCTTTTTCAACCACTCCTCAGGTGATGGGCATCTTGGTTGTTTCCAAGATTTGGCTATCACAAATTGTGCTGCTACAAACATAGGCACACATATATCACTATGATATGATGTTTTCTGAGCCTCTGGGAAAATTCCCAGTAGAAGAATAGCAGGTTTAAATGGGATTTCCAGTCCAACCTTTCAAAGGAGTCTCCACACTGATTTCTATAATGGTTGCACAAGTCTACATTCCCACCAGCAGAGGAGAAGGGTTCCTTTTTCCCCACAGCCTCTTCAACATTTGTTGTTGGTTGATTTCTTTATGATAGCCATTCTTACTGGGGTGAGATGGTATCTCAATGTTGTTTTAATTTGCATTTCGTGGATGGCTAGTAATAAGCATTTTTTTTATACATTTATTCGCTTTTTTAATTGCATCCTTTGAGATGGGTATGCCATTCATGGATGCCCATTTCTGGGATGAGTCTTTAAATTTTGAGGCCCTAATGTTTTTTAGTTCTTTATAAATTCTAGAGATCAGACCCTTGTCTGAGTACTTATTTTCATGGTTTTTCCCAAATTTGTGTGTTGCCTTTTCATTTTGTTGGTAATTTATTTTAACGTGAAAAAACTTCTCAGTAAGAGCAGGTCCCAGTTGTGAATTCTTTCAACTGTTTTCCATGCAATTTGATTTTTGTTCATGAACTCTTTGCCTACCCATATATTTACAAGAGTTCCTCCTACTTTCTTTTCTAGAAGATTTAGTGTTTCTGCTTTAATGTTTAGATCTTTAATCCATTTTGACTTGAGCTTAGTGCATGGTGATAGACCTGTGTCACGTTTTAGTTTTTGGCATGGAGAGAGCCACTTTTTCCAGCACCATTTGTTAAAGAGGTTTTCTTTTGTCCAGTAAGTATGTTTGTTCCCTTTGTCAAAGATAAGGTGGTTGAGTGTGCTTGTAGGGGTTTCAGCATCTTCTAATCTATTCCATTGATCCTCAGGTTATTTTGTTGCCAGAACCATGCTGATTTTATCACAGTAGCCTTGTAGTATAATTTCAAGTCAGGAATTGTAGTGCCTCCTGCCTTGTCTTTATTGCCCAAGATTGCCTTTGCTATTCTAGGTCTTTTTTGATTCCAGATAAATTTTACGAATGATTTCCCTAGTTCTGTGAGGTATGTTTGTGGTAGTCTGATAGGGATTGCATTAAATCTGTACAGCAATTTTGGGAGTATGGCCATCTTCACAATGTTGGTTCTTCCTATCCAGGAGCATGGGATCTTTCCATTTTCTGAAATCCTCTAGGATCTCTTTTTTAAGAGTACTGTTATTTTCAGTGAAAAGATCTTTGACTACTTTAGTTAGATTAATTCCAAGGTATTTCATTTTCCGCGGTGCTGTTGTAAAAGGTATTGTTTCTATAATTTTCCTGTCAGTGTGTTTGTCATCTGTGTAGAGGAATGCTATTGACTTTTGGGTATTGACTTTGTATCCTACTATGCTACTGTATTTCTGTATTAATTCTAGTAGCTTCTTGGTGAAGATTTTTTTGGTCTTCCAATAAAGTATCATGTCTACTGCAAATAATGATAATTTAACTTCTTCTTTATTTATTCTTATTCTTTTTATTTTGTTCTCTTGTCTAATGGCTGTAGCTAATGATTCCAAAACTATATTGAATAGGAGTGGTGATAGAAGACATCATTGTCTTGTACCAGATCTAAGAGTAAAAGATTTCAGTTTTCCCCATTTAGGATTATGTTAGCTGTTGGGTTTTCATAAATGGCTTTTACCAGATTGAAGTAGAGGCCATCTATGCCAATTTTCTGTAGGACTTTGAACATGAATGAGTGTTGGTCTTTGTAAAATGCCTTTTCTGAATCAATGGAGATCATCATGTGTTTTTTAGTTTTTGCTCTATTGATATAGTGTATTACATTTATGGATTTTCAAATGTTGAACCATCCTTGCATCCTGGGGATGAATCCTACTTGGTCATGGTGTATGATCTTCTTGATGATTTGCTGTATTCTATTTGCTAGTATTTTATTGAGAATTTTGACATCTATGTTCATGAGGGAGATTGGCCTGTAGTTCTCTTTCTTAGTTGCATCTTTCCCTGTTTGTGGTATCAGTGTTATTTTTGCCTCCAGGAATGACTTTGGGAGGATTGCTTCCTTTTCAATTTCATGGAAGAGTTTGAGGAATATAGGGAGTACATCTTCTGTGGAATTCTTGTAGAATTCAGCTCTGACTTCATCTGGACCTGGACTTTTCTTTGTTGATAGATTTTTAATTATATTTCATATTTCATTGGCTGTTATTGGGCTCTTGACAGTGGTTATATCTTGTTGATTCAGTTGTGGTAATTTATATCTTTCTAGGAGTCTGTCCATTCCTTTTGTGTCTTCTATTCTGTGAGAGTAAAGATTCTCAAAGTAGCTATTGATAATCTCCTGAATTTCCACTGTGTCTGTGGTAGTTAAACACTTTTGATTCCTTATTGCTTGTATATGAATTTTTCTTTCCTCTGTTTGATGAGGTTAGCTAGGGGCTTATCAATTTTATTTAATCTTTCAAAGAACCAGATTTTTGCTTTTTTCATTCTTTGAATTGTTTTCTTTATCTCAATGTTATGATTTCTTTCCATATTAGTCTCAAGGTTTGGTTTGCTCCTCCTTTTCTAGTTGTTGAAGGTGCAGCATTAGGGTATTCATTTGTTCCTGTTCTGTTTTCCTAATAACAGCTATGAATTTCCCTTTGAGAACTGCTTTCATCGTATCCCCTAAATTCCAATAAGTTGTGCTTGAATTTTCATTGGATTGTAGATATTGTTGAATTTCTTGTTTAATTTCATCTGTGACCCATTGGTTGCTGAGTAGAGTGTCATTTAATTTCCATGTGTTTAGGATTTTTTTCCACTTTGTTTTGTCATTTATTTCCAGCTTCATTGTATGTAATCAGATAACGTGCATGGGATAATTTCTGTTTTCTTACATATACTTAAGCCTGACCTATGGACCAGTATGTGGTTTATTTTAGAAAAGGACTCATGTGCATCTGAGAAAAATGTATATTTAGCTGTGTTTGGGTGGAACACTGTGTAAATGTCCACCAAATCCATTTGTTTCAAGCTCTGATTCAGTTCTGTTATTTCTTTGCTAAATTGTTATCTGGTTGACCTGTCTTTTGGAGATAAGGGGGCATTAAGGTCTCCTGTTAAGATTGTGGTATTGGATATTAGATTTTTCATGTCCATTAAGGTTTGCTTTATATATTTGTATGCTCCCATGTTTGGTGCATACACATTTATGAGTGCTACCTCTTCCTCTTGAGTTTTTCCTCTAATCAGTATATAGTGGCCTTCTTTATTTCGCTTGATCATTCTTGGTTTGAAGTTGAGACTATCTGAGAATAGGATTGCTACTCCTGCTTTTTTCTGAGGTGCTGGGACATGTAGTATTGTGTTCCATCCTTTGACTTTCAGCATATGAATGTCTTTATGAGTTAAATGTGTTTCTTGTGTATAGCGTATTGTTGGATTGTGTTTCCTAATCCACTGTGCCAGTCTATTTCTCTTAATTGGTGAATTGAGTCCATTTACATTGATGGCTAGAATTGAGATGTATTGACTTATGATTGACATGTTATTTTCCTGTTTTCATTTGCTCCTTTTTCTCCTGTGTTTAATTGCTTGCCCTATTTACTTGGTTGCTTTTTGTCTCATTCGTGGAGTTTTGATCATTTAGGTACCTCTTTAGAACATCTTTCAGTAGCCTGTGTAGGGTTGGCTTTGTCATCATGAAATTCTTTAGCTGTTCTTTGTCGCGGAAGTATTTCATTCTCCATCAAAGTTGAAAGAGAGTTTTGCATGGTATAGTATTCTGGGCTGGTATTTGTTTTCATAGAGGACCTGAAGTACTCTGCTGTATGCTCTTCTTGACTTCATGGTTTGCGAAGAGATGTTGGCCATTATTCTAATGGGTTTTTCTTTGAATGTGATCTGCTCCTTTTCTCCAGAGGCTTTCATTATATTATTCTTGTGCTGAATTTCTGGGATCTTGACTGTTATATGTCTTGGTGTGTTTTCCCTTGGTTTGAGTTCACATGGTATTCTCTATGCTTCGGTTACCTGAATGTCAGATTGTTTCCTCATATTTGGGAAGTTTTCTGCTATTACTTCTGCCCATATTTTTTTAATGTCATTTGTCTTGACTCCTTTCTCATTGATGCCTATTAATTTCACATTGTTCATCTTTGCATCATCTCTCAGGTGATGGATTATTTTTTCCTGCATCCTAGTTGTTTTTAAGAGATCCTTTCTTACCTTTTCACTAGCTGCATCAGCATCTTCAAGATCTGAGACTCTGTCTTCACATTCACTTAAATGGTTTTGCAAGCTTGTGATTGAGATTTTAAATTACTCTATATCTCTTTGATTTTGCTTCATGCAATATATTTCTTTCTTGTATTTCTCAAAGAATCTGTCATTTTTCTAATCTCTATTTTTTTCAATATCTTTTTTAGAAGCAGTTATAAATTCTTTTACTGCAGTGTTTTTTTCAGATTGGGTTTCCTCCCTATGTTTCTGTAGTTGATTCTTTACTTCAGATGTTATGTGTTCAGAGAATTCTTTTCTTATTTCAGAAAGTTCCGCTCTGAGTTCTTCTATAATTTTCTGCTGTTGCTTATTTATTATCGATGCTATTAATTTGTACGTTTGAGCTGAGCTAGTAGAAAAGAATTCCGCTCTGAGTTCCTCTATAACTTTCTGCTGTTGCTTGTTTACTATCGACGCTATTCGTTCATACATTTGAGCCGTGTTAGTGTTCTCTGCACTTTTTCTGGGTGGGTATTGGATATCCTACATATGCTTTTGCATTTGATTCTCTACTGCAGATGTTATTAATTCAGGGATTTCTTTTTTCATTTCCAATCTGAGTCCCTCTGTACCTTTCTGCAGATGTTTCTTTATTTCAGAAGCCGTTGATTCATTGATTTCAGCTGTGTGATTCCCACTTTGTTCTGTGTTAGTGTCCTCTGCACTTGTTATGGTTTTGCTTGGGTTCGGAGATTGCATTTTGCTCCTTCTTGTTGTCATTTTGTGTAGCGCTGTCTTCTGACCTTTGTTGTAGATCTTTATTGCAGTTATAACCTTAGCACCTACAGAATTTCAGGTACAGATCTACAAAGTTCGGATTTATCCAGTTGTGCCTGGCTTGGGTCTGTCTGCTGTGCTCAGCTCCTTCCTGCTGCCCTTGGGAGTGAACCTGTTGTGTCCTTCTGGCAAGAGGTTCTGCTCCTGAACTAGATGGGTGGTTCTTTCCCCTATACTCACTGCCTGGATTGCAGATGCAAGGGTTCACCCCAGTCCTGTATGCCAGGCCTGAGCTAAGTCTGGAGGTGACAAGTTGGAGTAGAGGGGAGAATCAGCTTTCCCACACACTCACTGTGCCTGGGTTAGGACTGTATCTGGGGGTTCCTGGAATGCAGCAGAAATTTGAAAGCAGTGGTGGGGGGAATCCCAAGTGGGTAAAAGAGGGTCTCATCCATGCTGCTTCTGGGCTGGGACTGGTAGGTCCCGCTGGCGCAGTATAGCTAGAAGCTCTCCCACATACTCACCGGGCCTGGACTAGGACTTGGTCTAGGGCTTCTGGAGCATGGCAGAAATTTGTACTCAGTGGGCAGGGTGGAGGAGGTGCTGCGGAGTGGTGGGGGGCGTCCCAAGGCCGTGGAAGAGGGTCTCACCCACGCTGCACTTGGGCTGCTAATTTTGCCATTTTCATCCACCTTATCATATTTTAGTAGAGCCAACTTAACCTTCTTTCTTTTATGCTTATTCTTCTTGGGAGTGGTGTAAGACTTCTTCCTTTTCTTAGCACCACCGCGAAGTCTCAAGCAAGATGGAGGGTAGACTCCTTTTGGATGTTGTAATCAGACAAGGTACGTCCATCTTCCAGTTGCTTACAACAAATATCAGCCTTTTCTGATCAGGAGGAATTCCTTCTTTATCCCAGATCGTGGTCTTCACATCAGCTATAGTTCCAAGGGTTCAACCTAGAGCGTGTGGGTCTTCCCCGTGATGGTTTTCATGAAAATCTGCATCTTGGCGGTGGTTCTGCCACAGATGGCAGATCTGAAAGGCAATGATTATTTCTTTATCTATAGTGCTCTGTACTTTAATATCAATTTTACTTAAGATTGCTGAAGTTAGATTAGCTTTTTTCTGGGGTTTGGCTTACCATTTGTATTATTTCACTTTCAAGCTTCTATAAACTTCAAGTGTGTTTACGACAAAGGGTACAGTTAGTAGTTTTTTAAAAGCAGCGTAATAAGTATTTCATTTTAACAACGTTCAATTTATTTGCATTTAATGTAATTACTTAAATATTTTGGTCAAAATTGATTATACACTTCTGTGATTAGTGATTTTTCTGCCTATCCTTTATTTCTTTGCTGCGCACGTGCATGTGAGCATACACACACACACACACACACACACACACACATACACACACACACAGTTTGAAAGTTTCAAACATTTTTCTATTGTGAATATTCCCATAAAAATAATAAAAGATGGTGTTTATTTTTAAAAGATTAATACTTGTCTTTACAGGAATTATCCTTTTAGAAAGTACAGGAATATTCAAATATCTTTCATCCTATTTTAGGTTTTTCTGCTATATATGCTGCTTTTTTATTTTTAGTTCACTCACAAATTTCATAAAATACATTTGCTTTTATTTTCTGTAATCAATATTTATATCATTTACCAAACATACATAATTTATTTACTTATCATGACTTACTGCATTTCTATGTACATGATGTTAAGGGTAGATATTTTAGTGTTTATACTTATTAATTGCAATATTTGCATTTCCAGTGTGTCCCTTCATGTAGTCCATTTTTCTTCTATTGTTATATATCTTTTTATGTTGAATATTATATTAAAATTATATAGAATATTATTTTATTTGTGTCTTTAGAGAGGTGGGACAGTCAAGGATCATGAAAGAGGTAGAATCCATTCACCAGAGGTTAACTGGATGGAAAGACTATTTTCAACATAGTGAGCAGGACAGAAATATGGGCTGTTCAGTTTCCCACTCTAAGCATGAAGCGAACAGAAGAGGTGACAGTACAAGGTCTACCAATTGAGCTGCAGCTATAGATCATTGTAGTATCTGTCAAAACTACATCACCGAAATGGAAAATGAGTGAAAGCAAAACACTCTGTTATATCTGGCTTCCCACCCTCTGTTCTCTTCAATGTTCTCTCTTTGTCCAAACCAACAAGAAGGGGCCAGGGAGATGGCTCAGTGGAATAAGCACTTCCCTGGCAAGCATATGGGTCTGAGTTCAATCCCTGGTTCTGCCAAAAAAAAAAAAAAAAGCAAGAAGCCAGAGGACCATGGATCCTGGGTGATGTGATCAATGACTCTGAAACAAAGAACAGAAAAATAGGAGGCTAAAAGTAAGTCCAAGGATAAAATCCAGAATAACAAGTAGGGTGAACCCATGTTATTCTTCTAAGGTAAGACTTGAGCTTTCCCAGGACCCCTAAATAACTCATTGGATTATAATTCAACCTCTCGTTTCCTGGGTAGAGCCTCCAGGTCAGAATCCAGGAATTGATGACCATGAAAACCTGCTAACTTGGTTCTCCTCATTTCCCTTTCCCTTTTCTCTTACTCCTCACTTTTACTCTCTTGAACCTCTTTTCACTTGCAAGAGATTCCCCTTATCTTCTACCCGTCCTTTATTATTCTCTTTGTACTTTGATTTGCTGAAATGAGAGATACCATGGAGTATTTGATTTATCTCACTCCTTGTATTTTCCAAGTGTACTCATTTTCTTACAAATGTCTCAAATTTTATCTTCTTTCTAGCTGAGTAGTACTACATTGTGTATAGATACCACATTTTCATCATCCAATCATCTGTTGATGGATATGCAGACTGCTTCCAGAATTTAGCTAGCATGAATCATGCTGCTCTACACATTGGTATGCACATATTGCTGTAGTATGACATGTAAAGGAACCTAATAACATGAATGAACACAAACATATGGTATAATCATGCTATACTTAATAATATTGACAAGGACGAAAGTGGGGAAAAGCATATCAGAAGAAGTGGAGGGAAGGCAAAAGGATTACATAAAACAAGCTGCATATATGCATCTACCTACTCCCCTAGATGATTATAAAATGCATGTACTGCAAACACGTACTAACAAAATTTTAAAAAATGGATAAAAATGCCATTTTCATTTCACTCTCATCCCAGAGAGTCTTTGGAAAACAAAGCATACCTTCCAGGTGCCTCAATCAATCTATAAAATGTGCCTGGCAGATGTCCTGCTCAGCGTTAATGCTTTCTGACCTTCACTTATTGACACCAATCCTCCTTTTAGTATGACTTTGAGGTAGAGATGAGGAGGAGCTAAGTATTTTGCCTTCACTTGGAGGACTGCACAGGAGCTATCAAACCACAACCCATTGCATTGGCCAATTCAGGTGCATGCCTGCTGTGCAAATGATTTCATAGGACAAAACCCATATCAATTGACATATTGTCTGTGGCTGTATTTTTGTTGCAGCGGCACATGGATCAGTTGTGACAGGGTCAGCTTTATCTACCAAGTTATTTATTTATTTATTTATTTATTTATTTATTTATTTATTGTCATCTTCAGACAGAGTCTCCTATGCAGTTCAAGCTGGTCTTGAGCTCTCTTTGTAGCCCAGGCTGGTCTCGAACTTGAAATGCTTCTCCTACCCCAGCCTCCCCAGCATTGGGAGTACAGGTGTTCACCACCACACCTACCTGTCTGCCAAGTTTTGATTCTTACTGTCTTCCCTTTACAGAAATGGTTTGCTGAGACCTAGTGTATACCTCAACTATTGTGAGAACTGAGAAGTCCCTCCTGCAAGAATATTTAAAAACATATCATTTACCAGTATGAAGTACCTTCATCCATACCATCTAATTAAATTTTCATGTCATGGAAAACATGACAGGGCTGAGTTTCTCTTCCTTATTATTACAGATCTAGCTAATCATGGTGATATTAATGAGATATTCAATGTTCAAATTGAAGTTAATTGGCAGGAAAATAAGTAGAAAGAAGTGGTCTAGATTACTGAAAAAAGCTAATGAAATTGCTGCTGATAGAGATAAATGGAAACTATGACTTTACAGTGATTGAAATTTGATTAAATGATTTAATTAAATGTACACACAAATAAATATGGGATCCTAACCATTCAAATGCTATTTTGATAACATCTAGCACCTAGTATGTGACTCATAATCTGCTAGGAATTCTGCAAGGGCATCAACTCAGTCAAAATCCAAAGATTGTGTTAATTACAATTCTCCTTCTGCAGATGGAGTGCTGACTTCCAGAAAGTGAGCAAGTCTGTTGTGAACTCAAGCTTGTAGGTGGGAGTGTTGGAATTTCAATTCACCTAAAGTAAAAACATCAGGACAAGAAAAGCCCATTTAATGTTCTTTCTTCAGTTAATAGGTCTGTGTAGTACTGATGGGTTTTGTTTATGTTAACAAAATCCCATCTCTGACTTTTGTTTCAGTTCCGTACTAAGGGAAACATCAAATAGCAAAGACAGGAATGTTTCCTTCTAAGAAACAGTGGGGTGACTCTGATTGATTTGGGCCAGAGTATACTGACAATTCAACAGTAGCTAGCTGAAATTGCCTTTCCTTCTGATGTGCTCCAGGCTGGTCCAGAGCAAAGCATCCACCTGGACCTGCAGCTTGAATCCTTTCAAAGTTGCAAAAACAATGTGAGATTTGATGGTATCTTACGATTCTGTTATGTACTTATTAGGTTTGGGTTTTTCAGGGAAGTAAAGGAAAAGTCTGGAGGCCTCAAATAAACTGCAGGTGTGATCTGGGATCTTCTACTTAAATTTTAAGTTGGTATGTTTTCTATAAAAATTAAAAAATACATTCTTATGAGACTTGTTTTGCCTGAAGTAAACAAGTGATGTGTTATTTTGTTTTTTTAAGTTCAACTGATTTTTACATTTTGGTGTTTTTTAATGTCCCCAGTTGCATTCCAAACAAAACGTTTGTACTCAGGCCTCTTTTGTTCTAACTTTGTCAATCACTTGCACTGTGTCGAAGGCCAAGTAAGACCTAGTTCAGCACCAGGAGGATTGACTTCATCTTGAGTAATGAATGATAAAAACTGGATTATTGCAGAAGTTTTACAGGCTTAACATTAGCAGTTGTGAATGCAACAATAGTTTGGAAAAGCTTTTGCTTCTAAAATAAACAATGCACAATCAAGTTCTGAATAGCATTATGCAAGGAGGCATGTTTATATATGCTAACCAGTCTGACTTGAACAATAAGCCACAGCAGTTATGCACCCGCCATGGTGCTCCCAATATCATGTTCCATTGTTTCCTTCTTTATAGCTGTGGTTTTTTTGTAAACTTTGTCTCTGCCACTGGGCAGAAACATTTAGAAATGGGGCCTGCAGGACAAGAATGTGATCACTGGGATTGTTACAGTGCTAGAAAGCCAACTAAGATACCCATTTCTACTCTCCACTTTCAACATATACTAATACTGTGTTTTACTTCTAACTATGCTAATCATGAAGATAGAGAAATATAGGGGAGGAAAGAAAGGAAAAAATAGATATATCAGTATTTTTATTGAGCAACATTCCAAGTCATAGGACATTCATAGAAATGAATTCAGTAGAGATTCAAGTATGAATTATCAACATAGTACAGTGTAAGAATGGAAAGAATGAGTTTTTATTTTATTTTATTAAATTCTTTTGTAGTGAGCCTATGGTCTTAGAAATACAGAGAACATAAAGCACATATTCT
>NW_004524675.1:7904366-7908363 GCF_000260255.1 Octodon degus | reverse complement strand
AAGTCCTAACCAATGTATAAAGTATTGTTAGCACAGTTTGCCCATTGTAAATATTTTAAAGGGGTGTTTTCATATGTGTTCTGTATGACCAAATAAAATAAGATGTTCTAAAATATTTTTGATATGACAATGATACAGGCCTATATGTTGTCTTAATATATTTAGTTTTTTATTGTTATAGAACACCTGATATTGGTAAGTTATAAACTAAAGAGGCTACTGTTGGAGGCTGAGAATTCCAAGACAGAGGGGCCAATTCTGCGAGGACCTCCAACATGGGCATCCCATGGTGGAAGGCAAGTGTGCAAGAGAGTGTGAGCAGCAGCAGAAGAGGACTGAAACTACTTTTATGACACACTCAGGCTTGGGAAAATATATGTGCTCTCATAGTAATGGCATGAATCTTTTTATGTCAGAAGGCAGAAAGCCTTGTATCTAATCACCTGTTTTGTGATTACTATTATTTTTTATTTGTTTGGTACAGGATCTCACTTGTAGCAAGATCAGACTCATAGTGAGCCTCCTGTTTTCAGCCTCCAACACTGGGATTACAGGTAGGCTCCACCAGACCCAGTCTCCGTGTCCAGCTCAGTGCACCTGGGAGGTGGGGCCAGTGTTTTGGTGCTGGGGATCAAATCGTGGTCCCTGATCTAGCCTAAACAGAATCTTAGTCCTCTGAGCTATCTTGCTGACCCCATAATCCCCTTCTAAAGGTCACTCTTCTCAACGTTGTTACATTGGAAATTTAAGTTCTCAACACGTGAACTTTGGGGAGTACTTTAAACCATAGTGACTTCCAAATACTATAAAAACTTCTGTAAATATTGATAGATTCTGCCTAAAATCCCTCCCATCTTACTTTCTTATGCCAATGGTCTGGATTCACTTATAGAGTTTATCATTAAGGAGAGTTTTCAACATATATGTGCTATTTGCTCATTCAGTAAATATTTATTGATTGCTAACTAAATACCTGGCATTGTGCTAAGTGCTAAGCATGTAATGGTGAGCAAAACACATGTCTCCTGTGATACATACTTTTGGGTGTCCACCTGCAAAATATACTAATACTGTGTTTTACTTCTAAATGTGCTAATCATGAAGATAGAGAAATATAGGGGAGGAAAGAATAGAAAAAAATAGAAACGTCCGTGTTTTTATTGAGTAAAATTTCAAGTCACAGGACATCACTAAAGAATGCATTTATAGAGATTCAAATATGAATTCTCAACACACTATAGTGTAATAAGTTATGGAAAGATTAGTTGTTTATTTTATTTTATCAAATGTTTTGTAGTGAACCTATGGCCTTCAAAATCCTTCACTGGATTGAGAAACATCTAGCCTAGTAATAAAGCACACACGTGGGTGTGCTTGAGCTTCCTTTTTAGGGATGTTGTCATGTGTGAAAGTGAAGTGATGGTACCTTGAATGTGGGCGGCACTGTCCCACCGGGGAGAGGCCCAGAGGCGTAGAAGCCAAAGGGGGAAGCCTGTTAGCACAGACTCTGGCTCTTTCTTTCTTTTTCTGCTTCCTGCCTGCCACAGTCTCCCACCATGATGTTCTGCTGCATGCACATCAGGCCTATGGCAATGGAGCCAGCCAAGCATAAGTAAAAGCCTCTCCAATGGTGAGCCAAAGTAAACCTTTCCCCTCTTAGGTTGACTCACTCTCCCTGTTATTTTGACATGGAGACACTAAACACATTCTCTGACCACATTGAGCCTATAACTTTGCTCTGTGCGAATAATACATATTAAAATTGATAAGTGCCTGCCTGGCAAGCATAAGGTCCTGAGAAAATTCCCAGAAAACAAAAACAAAGACAAAAACAAAAACCCTGACATAAAAATCTGTACTAAGAAAAAATTGAACAGCAAATGTGTAGCTTCTGTGAAGACATTTAATCAAGAGAGCAGGTATTTGCTTGGAGTTGCTAAGCAGAATTTTCGTGTTGATAGAAATGTACTAAGGTTATGCATGATTCCTGTCATTACTCTGGATAATCATCAAGGTGAATGATTTTTACTCATAACTGGATCAAAACTGTGTTTTGAGTGAGATTCAGAATTTGTAATCATTGCATTAATAAAATTGTAGCGTGTAGGAGGGATCCCACACATCTACATATTATGTGGATGAATGTTCTTTATTTTAAGTATTACTCTATTTAATAGCATATGTGGGTGGTGTAGATATAGGGAAAAAAGATATCTTTGTTGCATAGTACTAAGGAAAATTAGATATTCAGTGTATGAGTCTGAAATTTCATTAATGCTCCACATTGATGCTGGTAGAAGGGAGAAAATTATACTAATGTTTTTAGGGAAAATCCTACTTATTTTAGCACTTGAACATAAATTTCACCCTATGTGCGGTTTGAAATTGAAAGTTGACTACCTCAGAAGAGAATATCTGCTGGACATGACTGTTGTTTGACATGCTACTATTTTGTTCATACAGATTTTCCAAGGGAGCAGTGTGTACAAATGCTGGAGGCCTGAAGTATACAATATTCCTGGGGATTGGCAAGGCCAGCAGTGAGCACAGAGAGAGGTAGAATGGGCTGGTGAAAAATACAGTATCCAGTTCACAGAGTAAAGGGTGACTGGCAGAGAACTTATAGGCCCCAAGGAGCCACTGCAGAGTGTGTTTTTGAGCCTGTGCATATGTGTGCACCAGGAAAAACACCCGTCATTTGCTGAGATTTTGTTGAGAAACCTGAGAGAGTAGAGCGAAGAGGACAGCTATAGATTGTCAGACTGGTGGGAGCAGATCATAACAGTCTGAGTAGAGGTGACAGATGAGTTTCAGAAAACTCACCTGTGGCTGAAGACAGTGACAAACTCTTTGTTTTTCCACTTTCAGCAACTATTGGACAACCAGGGAATTGTAATGAGTTGTTACAGTATTGAGAGATATGAATGGGGGAAGAAACACTTCACCTTTCGGGCAACTCATCTGTATGTGATACTTTTGAGTTCTTTAGATGATTTTTATATTACTGAAAAATTATATGCTCTGACTTTGCTTTGAGCTTCCTCAAACCATGCTGTCCTACAATTTAAGATAGTATTAATATCAATATACAAGAAAATCACCATTGTTATTATTTGCTGTAAAGCCCTGCACAACTCTGATATAAGCCATGTGAGAAGACACCGTAATTAAAAGGAAGCCTATTGTGTCAGTATGTCTGAAGGAGATAGGGTGAGACACATTTGAATGTTTGTTTGAATATAGCTTTTAGGCTACTGACAGAAATTTGAGAGCAAGGCCAAGCAGAGCAGCATGAGTCCAGTGAAAGACCAAAGGCAGGCATGAATATTTACTGACAGGCGGTTAAGCAAAACAGCCACTCTGCGGTTTGCCTTTTCTCTGTCCTGGATATTTGCTTCTTATTAATCTTTTAGGATGTATTTTTCCTTTGCTGAATCTATTATTAAACAGAGAACAGACATTGTGTTAGCATTGTTGTTCTTACTCAGATTGATGGAGAATAGATGTGGTAAATATATCTAAAAGAAGTCGTATTATTTTCCTAATCATGCACATTTACAAATAGAACAAGATTTCTAATAAGAAATCCTTACTTTTCTGATGTTTTAAGGTGAGAAAAATGTATATTTTAACACAAGTAATGAAAAATCTCAAATTCTTTGAAATCTGCCTTCTACTCTCAGTTTTACTAGAATTTTAAAAGCATTTTTAATGATATTTTTGAGGTGTAAAAATGTACTCGATGTTGCGTCGTATGGGCTAGGTAAAATTACTATGCTAGGTTGATTTTTTCCTACTTATTTATGACTTCCTTTGTGCTTTATAATAATTAAGAATGTGTTGTTTAATAAATATTAGGTATCTACATATCTGCAATTCTTCACCAACCTTGTAATTTATTCATAAATTGAGGCTCAGAGAGTGAAACTTGCTCAATATAATGAATTAAAAGAAAAGCGTTGATATTCATATGTAAATCAATCCACAAAAATCCTAT
>NW_004524675.1:7893451-7904186 GCF_000260255.1 Octodon degus | reverse complement strand
GGCCCTTGCGCTTACCTAAGTAAGCGCTCAGTGTGCTGAGCTATACTGCTGGCCCTAAAAATCGTATTTGTTTCAAACACAACTTGCTACTTCTCATAAAGTTATAATTCAAACAAAACTATTTTTTCCTACTGTGAAGGAGAGAGGGACAAGGCATGAGGCTGTGAATTGACAACATGAAGTAGCTAAATCTCACTGCAGTAATTAGTGGCAGCCATCGTCCAGTGGCCAGCTTCTTAGTGTCTCAAAATAAAGGGTTTGATTCAGTGATAGCAAATGCTTGGCAACTCAGAAAAAGAATTAATACTCAAATAATTTGAAATTGAACTCTGTTGTTACTTTTATGTAAGAAAGTTAAATTTTCATCTTCTTGCTTTCTCAAACTATTATTTTAAGGAAAACCAAAACTGCACTGCAGTTTGACCCCAGTGGGTTGTGGGAACTCACTTAGCTTCCTGCTTGATGGGCAGTGTCAGTGTGAGTGGCACCTACAAGGATGGAGTCAGTGATCCCAAACTTCTGAAGCTTGCTTTGTATTTTAAGAATGTGTACGTCTATCCGGAAGAAAGGATACATTCAGTGAAAAGCAAGCAAATTTAGATATTTTGAAAATGTATTTCCTGGAATTGCACATTTGGAACTATATCAATAATTAACAGACTAGCTATTTGGAATGAGTCTCTGCTGGGGTAGGGTGTATCAATTTTTATATGAACCCCATGCTTGAGGAGGTAGAAACAAGCACATGAAGAAGATTATGTGAGGCATCTTGCATAGTCTTGGAAGCCCAAAATCCTTATTCTCTCCCCACTGACTGGAAGAGTTTGCTTATTCCTCAACTGAACAATGGAAGCTAAGATCTCTAAACATACACCATTTCTGTTCAGTACAGCTGACTGAAAATGGTAGACCTTGACATACACACTGCTTACAGCTTACGTGGACTTGTGCAGAATATACAGTGCTCCGGAGGGAATCATTCTTCAAATAAGTATGTTATTATTTACAAGGATTTGAAATGTAGAAGAAGCTTAAGTTTCTAAAACCAGGTTACAAAGGGAATATGCAAGGTACAACCTTATATTTTATACAAGTCAGTTTATTTGTATCATAATACTTAAGTGAAAAATGTCTGGGAATGTAGTTACTGAATTTTTAAGGGTGGCAAATCCTGGAGTGTGAGAATAAAATAGATTTTTAGTACTAGTTTTATGGATTTCAGCATTAAAATTTTCATGAGTCACTACCTTGTTAATTAAAGTACAGACACAAATAATTTTAAAGTTTTAGAAATAAAATAAGGATAGGATAGCTGTTTATCCCTTCTTGTTCCCTAAAGAAGGAAGAAAGATTTCCTCAATAATTGACTGAAATACTGTTATGGAAATGCTTAGCTATAAACATGGGATAAACAAGCTCAGAGTTTTTCTTTAATAAAATAACCTAGCAGTTTCAAAACATGTACTTTATACTTTAACAATTTTGGCAGCCTTGACTTCTGAAAGGGAAGCTAGCCTCTCTATAGCTCATTTCATGTTGTAGGCTTCCACCACATGGCAGGAGGATGCCTGCTCACCCTTGGATACCAGTTTCCTGTGCCTCATTTGGGGGAAATATTTTCTGCTGGGGTCTCCTCTGGACTCGTTTTAATTCCTGAAATCAAATTCATGAATAACCCAGCTCAACCTCCGAGAACTGAAGACTTTGGTTATCACAGAATGTTAGGCTTAGATTAGTTCCATAATGCATAAGAAACAGTCAGACTTCTTATCCTTTCATTAGAGGCAAACCTGTTCTATACCAGAGCTACAAAAATTCAAGACTGTTTGAAGCTTGTGAGAAGGACTGTTTGATGTGATTTGTCTGTTTATCTTCATATGGAGGAGTTGAAAGAGCCCAATTTTACTTCTTGTTGAGGAAGTGTATCCATTAGTACACTAAAATTTCATGACTTCTGCCTTATTTTGCTATCAGGTCCAAGACTTCAAGAATCCCTTCATTAAGTGTCTTAAAAGTTACTAATCCATTTGTAGGCCCAATCATCTATAGAGTTTTAGTAAGTTTTCTTGAGCAGCCTCTCTCAAAGACTGATGGTTACCCCCATCCTCTGTGAGCACAGTACTCTTAGTTCTTTGAGTAACACACTGGGTCTGCCTGTCACTTGCTTGGTGCCTTGGCCTTCACCCCTTCCTCACTTATAGTTTTGACTTAATTTTGTACTGGGGCTTCCTGAAGTGTGAATCACCCGCTCTCTACCCTGCAACTACTTCCCTTGGCCCTGGGATCACCATGACTCATGTGTCCTTTTAATCCATTTGGAAAAGCATTCCTCCCTTTTGTGGAGCTGTTCTTTTCACAGAGAATTGTTTTACTGGACCAGCCCACTCTTCTCAAAGGTGCACAAACAGACTGGAGAGGTGGTGGAGGAAGAGGTTGGTGTAAGCACACATGTAACTGCTTTTCACACAGCCCTGCTAAGGCCTGTGTATCTCACTCCTCACCTCTTCCTAAATGTCCTTCAGGATGCAGAGTTTTGTGCCTAAATCTGATTGATCATCATTGCTTTCCCTTCCCAGCATGTCCAGTCTCCTTTCAGCTATGATCATTTAATGGGTTTGGGCATTTTCCATAAGACTTTTCTGTGTCAGAAAAACTTATGGAGATAATGTAATTGTCTGATTGAGTCTCTCCATGCCTGAGAGGATTTGATCATTGAAGAAACTCTCTCTCTATCTATCTATCTATCTATCTATCTATCTATCTATCTATCTAGTTTATAAATGTTTGATGATGGTGTGTGTGCCTATATGCATGTGTGTGTTGGCATTGTCAAATAAATTAATAAAAAATATTTATCACATGCTTGTGTACCCAGCACGATGTTACTTTGTGAGTAGTCTGAACAAATAAAATTATTCTTGCTACCTATATTGTTACCCTAATAAGACAACAATGATACAAGACAATCTTAGTCACCTCTAACATATATGCTATATCTAAATTCTCCAGGCAATCAGAAGAGGAGGCAGCCACCTGTAGCTAGAACTGGCAGACAAAGCTTTGCGCAGCTAAGGCTCAGTCTATGCTGAGATTAAGCTCTACGAGTGTATGGAGTTTTCAAGGGTTGAGCTGAGCCAGCCATGCTCATTGGTTTGGTGCTCACCATTTTCTGTCATTCTGGATATCTCTATACCAAGAAGACTGCATTCATGAACCATTGCTCATTTCTCATTAGCTGCACTAAGAGAAATGGTTACAATGGCTTACGATGGGCCAAGGATATGCCACACAGAGTGTAATTAAACGTAACACAACAAATGTGGAAATCATCGTGGGTGCTTGATATCTTTGAATTGCAGTATAGATCTTGAACCCTCCCATAGCAATGATAAACTAGCTGGCTCTCAGGATATTGTGGCACAATATGTATTTTTAGCCTAAGGTCTTAGCTTAGTTCATGGTACAAATTAACATTCATTCTTCACTTTTTCTTAACGTCTTCAAATTTTGTTTTACCTATAGGATATAATTGGAGAATTTCTAACATAATTCTGTCATAATATTCCAAGTTTAGTTTTTTAAAATACCCATTGTCACATGCATTTTTATTTTAAAACTATAAATGGCACATGAATTATTATGGTGCATTCACATGCATATGTATGTAGGTATGTATATAATTTTCCAGCTCTCAAAGAGGTGAATTCTTTAAAGGAAATGAAAATAAAAATTTCATAGGGTGTAGGGCAGAGCAAATGCTCATCACAGACTTATCTGACAAGTCTCTTTCAAGAGCCTGTCTACACACTGAAGATTCACTCTTTGCTCAATTTGCATCCTTGGCCCAATAAATGTTTTATGACCTCCCTCTATGAGCACTCACAGCCAGAAGGAGGTAATGCAAAATTGATCTGTATATTAAAACTGCTGAGCCAAGCGGGCTTGCTCCTGGAATTACACTGATTATGTGTGTGTGATTCAACAGGCCCTATTGAAATGCCACAGTATTTGAAAAAGACACCCATCAGCGCATATCTTATACACACACTTTTCTTCTCTCCTCACTCCCTTAGCCCTGCAGACCAACTCCCACATTCACACCCTTAACTCCCCTTTAAGCTCATGAATAGCAATAAGTGTTTTAAGGAAAGAAGATATTTCAGCACTATCCTCAGCAAGCTATTATTTCTTGAATAAAAGGAAAAACGAATTTTAGAATCAAGCATAGAGGCAGTAGAGTCCCAGTTTCACTATTTCTTTGCAGTCTACATTTAGGAGGAAATTATTATCTTTTTTATTATTATCTCATATTAGTATTTGAAAATGTAGGTAGAGACACACCATGTTAAGGATACACACACATACACACACACATCTCTAACTTCTACGGTCTGAATACAAAGCGAATCCCCTTTCCTTTAATATCTATGTTACAATGGTATGAATTAGTATTAACATGATAGATCCCTGAAAACATGTTCCAATTATTTCCACAAATGACACTCATTTGCTCTTATGGGTAGGTTCTATTCACTATCTTCATTTTATTCTTTTATGACAAGCTCCCTAGATATTTATATATGTAGCAACTATTCTTGTTGAGTTTTGTGGAACAATCTTTACTAACACATGCCTTCTTATGTGGAGAGTAGAACAAAGTTTGTTTTTATAAAGCTTACAGATGATGCCAGACAACAGGAATGAGTCAGAAAAGTACGTAAATTATTACACACAAGGAAAAATATTCTGAAGGAAGTGACAGAGAACAACCCCGTAACCATTTATTGGCAAGGTGGCACAAGAGACCAACTGTAGAGATTATGAACAGGAAAGTTTCCTTTGAGGTATCAATCTTTGTTTTAGTGCTTTGAGAGTTAGGTGGGGCAGCAATTGAAGATTGTAGGAGAAGGAAGCCCATTACAGAGTGACCACAAGTGCAAAATTCTGAGAAGCTCAGCCAAGTTAAAAAACCTGAGGAAGGAGAGCAGAGGTGCTGGGGAGATAACCCAAGAGCTGTGTAGGCTCCAATCAAGAGTGCTTTGCAGGACACTGCAGCCCATTAGAATTATTGGATGACATTGATACTTATTAAGCAGATACAACAATCTCATTTTTAAGAAGACACTTTTGGCTTCTGGGTGAGTAAAGATAGGGCCAGCTTTACTAGAGACCAAGAAGTAGAAAAAGAAAAAAAAAAAAAGAGGTCTATCTTGACACAATAATGATATTTCTTCATTATTAAGTAAGGAGGAAAGAAGATTTAGAAGCAGTACCTAGGTTTATTTGGTAAATTTTTCAGAAATGAGGAAAAACTAAAATAATTTTGTGGTGGAGGCAGGGATGCAGTTGAGAGCAGGAAATATGTTTGACTAACATTTATCCTTGTAATTAAACTTCCAACTGGAAATGGCAAGCATGAAGGAGTAAAACTTGAAACTCAGGGTTCAGGAGAGAGTTGAAGATTTAAATTTGAAGTCTAAAAATGTACATGACTTTTAAAGCAATGGGTTTTATAATTCAATGGTGAATTACAGGAATAAAAACATGAGCAATAAAAGGAGAGATCATAGGATCATTACAAGAATACTCTTAATATTTAGATGTTGTCTGAAAAGAGGAGTTATCAGATCAATGTTTTACTGGCATTTGATGGAGGAGAAACTGGTATCCTAGGCAGCAGATATAGCTTAGTGGCTTAAGCACTTACCTGGAAAGTTCAAGGTCCTGAGTTCCATCCCCATGAGCCAAAAAACAAATAAACAAACCACCAACAACAACAACGAAAACCTGGTATCCCATGTAAGAGAATAGGAAGCAGAGGCTATGAACTCATTTTCTTTAAAATGAGATGACAAGTTGATCTTTTGAGATATGGGAGATAATGGAAGATGATTTCCATTATCTAATAGGAAGACAAGGTGAGATTATTATACGAGTAGAGGAAAGTATTTTGGAGGTTGAAGCAGAGACAAAAAGACATGAAATAAAGCCACTGAGGGAAGAGGAAATGTGAAATTACAAGGAAACTAGTCCTGCCAGACTAGTACTTTCCAGGAAGGGAAGGAATTTAAAGTAACACCTTCCAGCAGGGTGGGTGTTTTTTGCCCCCATTGCTACAAGGCCTTCTGAAAACATTGCCAGTCACTGAAGGCTGTGCAGGCAATTTTGGCTGCTGTCTGTGCTGTTGTTGTAAAACATTACTTTTTTTGCTGCTTCATTCCAGGGATAAAACAAGCATTTCAAGATCAAGCTGCCACTTATTGACGATTTAGGTATAGTAGAAGAAAGCAACTGTCATGTAAATTTGGAAGCATTCTTTGATATAGGTACTCTTGGAGTTCACAGGATCACTTTAAAAAATATTATTATTCTTTTTTAATGTATTTGTCTCACTATGCAGCTCAGATTCACAGTTATCCTCCTGCTTTCTTCCTATTTTGCATTGGGATTATAGGTGTGTGCCACCACACAGGGCGTCAAAGACCAGTCCCTGCACTTGCTTAAGCAGGAGCTTAGTCTACTGAGCTACCTCACCAGCCCCCAAAGCACCACTTTTAAGGAAGGCCTACCAAGTCATTTTATGTCTGTACATCGACTGGCTGCCATGTGCTTAGCAAGGGTTGGTTTACCTCCTCCATGGAGACCTTTCTGTACAAACACTGACAGCAGCAAGGCACAGGGAAATGAAGAGACCCCACTTTCACCAAAGCGTGACGTTCTCTTTCAGCTCCCAATTGCCTGTCCCCAGGATCTTACTTCTCCCAAGTTGACTAACAATAGCATGACTAATTCTTCCTTTGGTATAATTTCAGTTTACTCTTTGATTTATGGTGGTAAAATATTCATAGAATAAAGTTAACCTCTGTACCATTTTAAGCATACTGTTCAGTGGTATTAAGTGCAGTGCATTTATTAACTTGTACAACCAACCCTACTACTTACATCCCCAGCTTTTAAAAATTATTTTATGGAAAAAGTTAGAAATGATCATAATAAAATAATAGAATAATAATACTTGATACATTATGTGTTATCTTTGAAGTAGTTGCTCAGGATACAAGCTATGGACATAAAAATTTCTTCTTTCTTAATGAAGTAAGAGACACTAACATTATAAATGACTTGGATTTTTTTCCCTTTTCCCTACTGTCCCATTCCCTTTCACCCACCCCATTCCTTTTTACTTTTGAACAATTTCTTCCCATTTCACACTATCCATTGTACCATTTAGAGCTCATTTACACTTTCAGTTTCTTATACTATGGAGAAAATATGATGTTCACACAGGAGTCTGATTGATTTTACTTAACACTATGGTCTCAATTTTAATCCATTTATCTATAAATGTCTCCAGCTTATAATTCTTTTAGCTGGAGAGTATTCCATGAGTAATATTCCATTGCATAAAAATATCATATGTCTTTTTTATTCATTCCTCAGTTGATGGGAATTCGAGTAGTTTACAGGATTTAGCTATTGAAATTTTGCTGATAAAAACATGGGTGTGTATTTATTGCTGTGTATGATATTTTTAACTCTTCTGGGAAGATACCCAGAGGAGGAACAGCTGAGTCAAGTGAGACCCCAATTCTAGATTCTTGAGGAATCTCCTTACTGATTTCCAGTGGTTGTACCAGGCTACATGCCCACCAACAGTGGAGAAGGGTTTCTTTTCCCTCACAGACAATCCAGCATTTGTTATTGGTTGATTTCTTTGAGATAGGCATTCTTTCTGGGGTGAGATGGAACCTCAGAGTTGTTTTAATTTGAATTTCTTGAATGACCAGGGCTGTGGAACACTTTTTCATGTAATTATTTGTGATTTGTATATTTTTTTGATTGGGTATATTTTTTTTTTTAATCTTTATATGTTCTCAATAGAAGTGCTTTGTCCAAAGGACTATTAGCTTAATTTTTCCCACTCTGTGGGTTGTATTTTAACTCTATTGGTCTCCTCTTTTTCTCTGCAAAACCATTTTTACTAAGATGACATTCCAGGTATTGATTCTTTGAAGTATTTCTCATGCAGTCTGGGTTTTTTTCATGAACTCTCTACCTACACCTATGCCTTCAAGATTTCTATCTACTTTATCTTCCAGTAGATTTAGTATTTCTATTTTAATATCTAGATCTTTGTTCCATTTTGACTTTTGTCTAGTGTGTAGTGAAAGACATGGGTCTAGTTTTACTCTTTAGCATTTACAAAGCCAGATTTTCTTGCATCATTTATTAAATAGGATATCTTTCTTCTAGTGAACATGTTTGACCCCTTTGTTAAAGACAAGGTGGCTGAGTATGTTTGTAGCTATGTCTGCACCTTTTAATCTGTTCCCATGACCTTCATGTCTTTTTTTTGCCAGTGTCATGCTGATTTTATAGCAGTAGTTTTTTGATATAATTTTAAGCCAGGGATCGTCACGCCTCCTGCCTAGCCTTTGTTGCTCAGGATTGCTTTTCCTATTCTAGGTCTTTTCTGGTTCCAGATTAATTTTAGAAATGTTTTCTCTATATCTGTGAACTATATTAATGGTACTTTGATTGAAATTGCATTAAATCTGTATACAATTTTGAGAGGATGACCGTTTTCACAATTTTGGTTCTTCCTATCCATGAGTGAGGAAAATCTTTCTATTTTCTGATATCATGTTAAGTCCTCTTTTTCAGAGTACTGTAATTTGTGATATGTATATCCTTTACTTTCTTTATTAGACTGATTCCTAAGTATTTCATCTATTTGGGTGCTATTATGAAGGGTGTTGTTTGTATAATCACTGTCTCAGAGAGCTTTTCGTTTGTGTACAGAAATGATATTGAGTTTTGAGTGTTAACTTGATATCCAGCTATGATATTGAATTTGGTTATTAAATTTAGAAGTTGTTTTATGGAGTTTTTGAGGTCCTAGGTGTAGTATCATATCATCTGCAAATAATAATAATTTAATTTCTTCCTTTCCTATCCTTATTCCTTTTATTTTTCTACTTATCTATTTTCTCTGGCTGCTGTTTCCAGAACTATATTGAATAAGGGTGGTTATAGGGGACATCCTTGTCTTGTTCCTGATTTTTGAGTGCAAGTTTTCAGTTTTGTCCATTTGCTATATTGGTTGTTGTTTTGTCATAGTTGGCTTTTATCAGATCATTTTATTAGATCTATATAAAGGCTATTGGTTACAATTTTCTGTAGGGTTTTACTATGAGTGACTGTTGGACTTTATCAAAAGCTTTTGTGCATCTATTAAGATGATCATGTAATTTTTGTCTTTGGCTTTGTTGATATAGTGTATCACATTCATTCATTTGTGTATGTTGAGCCACTTCTGTATTCCTATGATGAATCTCACTTACTTATGGTGTATAACTTTTTTGATGATTTTCTACATTCTGTTTGCTAGTATTTTATTGAGGAATTTTGCATCTATGTTCATAGGGATATTGAACTGTAGTTTTCTTTTTTGGTTAAGTCTGTCTCTGCTTTTGGTTTCAGGGTAATACTTGCCTCCAGAAATGAGTTAGGGAATATTTCTTCCCTTTTTAATTTCATTAAATAGCTTGAAGAGTATTGGAATTATATGTTCTCTAAATTTCTTATAGAATTCAGAAGTGAATCCATTAGGACCTGAGCTTTTGTCTGTTGATAAGTTTTTAATTACATTTTCAATTTTATTGACTGATATTGGGTTATTCATAATTTTTATATCTTCATAATTTAGCTTTGTTAATTCATGTACTAGGAAATTTTCTATTGTTTTTACTTTCCATCCTATCAGAGCAAATATTTTCAAGGTAGGTATTGATGATCTGAATGTTCACAGGATCTATAATAATTTTACCCTTTCCTTTCCTCATTGTATAAATTTGAATAATTTCCTTTTTGTTTTTGTACTAGGTAGCTTTATCAGTCATATCAAGGCCTCTCTAAGAGAGACTGATTTTCAGGATCTCTTCTGTTTGTAGGAAGTTCTTTGTTTGTGCTTGTCTCAAGATCCTAACTGTCCAGTTAATTAAGCGTCAAATATTATTATCTGTTTGGCTCAGTTCCCAGGCCTTTGGTGCTGGAGTATGGTGATGTTATTACTCCAGAAATTCCCAGTATTGTTACAGAAGTAAGAACAACGTATTGCAAAATATATGACAGCTTAACTAAAGTAGTATAATTAGCAATGACAATAGCATCAAGTACAGTTTAGAAACTGACAGACTGTGATAGCTATTAATTTGTACCTTAAAGCATGGAAGCAAAACCTATATTTATATAACAGAATTGATTGTAAATTGTGAGTTTGTATGCAAAGCATTTCCCCTTTAAAGAGTGGTCTCACACCTGCTGGGGAACTTTAAAAGGGAAAGTATATAGAATAGAGAAAACTGTAAAGACATGAAGTAGAAGCCAGGCTGGAGGACAGAGGATGATAATGGAAACTTTGGTGAACTAGATAAGAGGGAAGGAGAGAAATAATGAAGGAGTAAGCAAGAGACTATTGAATATAACCAGAAAAGTTAGAGACTATTTACTCATATAAAAATATGACTAAGTCTAGAGAGGTAAATTGAGGAAAGGGGAAAATAGACAAATTGTTTGTTTGTTTATTTATTTATCTATCTATTTTTATGTATTAGGTACAAGGTCTACAGGGTCTCACTACACAGATTGTATTCCTAGTGATCTTCCTATTTGAAGCCTCCCAAGTGCTGGGACTGCAGGCACAGGCCACCATGTCCAGTCTCAGTCACCATTT
>NW_004524675.1:7883128-7893231 GCF_000260255.1 Octodon degus | reverse complement strand
AAGAAGAAGAAGAAATGCCTCTGGTATTCACTGAGAGTCCCAAACTACTGAATAATACTGCCAAGTCTGCAGTAGAGTTTATGCTCCATATGAGGCTGATGTTGGCTTCCAGGTGTTGGGGTATGTGGCCAGAGTCTTTTGCCAGAGTTTTCTATATATCTTCATTGGTCTCTCACTCCTTACCCTGTTTTTCTTGGCAGCATCTCTCTTCTAGTTTCTGTGATGATTTTAGAGGAGATAGAGTACTGTTTCTGGTCATGTGAACCTTTGGCTCCTGGTCCTTGATCTGCTTTCTGTGTCCCCCCTCCAAGCCTCTGTCCTCTCAGGTCACTTGTTGCAGGGTAGGATGGGATGTTGGGATAGGGCCTGGTCCTCTGCTTTCACTGTTGCAGTCCAAGGCTGCTCAGTCCCCATTTCTACTCTCTCCTGAGGTGGAGTGTTAACTTTCCACTGGAGGCTTTACAAATTCTGCTGCCACTAGCACCCAGCTCAGCCATAGTTTGTAATTTCTTCAAGTGAGATGGGCAACTGTTGTGCAGTGTCTTTCTGCTCATTCCCCCAACACTGGGTACAGTCCAGAGCTTAATAGTCTCAAGGTATGAGGATGTTTAATTCTCTGTGCCTCTCGAACCATAAGTCATAAGGGAGTGGTTGGCTGTTTCCTTTAGTATGCATCCTTGTAGTCTTTCATCTTGTTCCTGAGGATTGTAGTTAGCACTGTGTTTTAGTTGAATTTCTCTAAGCTGCCATGAATGTGGCTCCTCCTCTATTCAGCCATGTCATCTTCTCCTACTGTTTTTGCTTATATCAGAATAAATTTCATCCATTGAAAAACACTTTATATTTCTTTCTTCCTGTACCCCCTAGCAACCAATAGTCTACTTTTGGTGTCTGTGACTCTGACTATTCCAAATCTGTCTTATAAAGGGACTATATAGCATTTGTCTTTGCTATGACCAGCTAAATTCATGTAGCATAATAACCAAGTGCAGACCATGTCAGCACTTTAAAATTATGTGTATCTTTGGGGCTAAGTGTGTGGTTGGGTCTTATTTTTAATTCATATTTCCAGTTTCAGTCTTTTAACTAGAGAATTTGATCCTTTTACATTTAAAGTAATGCTACTACTTGAATTTGAATATCTCCCAAAGTCCTGTATGTTAAAACATTGGTGCCTAGCTGATGGCCTTTTGGGAGACAGTGGATAGTCCAAGTGCAGTATAAGGTCAATGCAGCAATGCCCTCAAATGGGACTTTAGGGCCATAGTCTCTGCCTCTTTTACTACTTTGCATTTCTGCCATCCGATGAATGCCTCTGCCACATGGCACTGCCATGATGAGCTACTTTTTCTACAGGTTCGAAAGCATTGGGACAAATTGATTATAAACTGAAACCTCTAAAACTGAGAGCCAAAATAAACCATCCTCTTTATAAATTGATTATCTGAGGTGTTTCTTACAATGATGGAAAGCTGACTAACACAAGTGCTTACTGATAAGAGAATTTTGTCTTCTTTGCATCAGTTTTCTATATACCTAATAGCTTTATGTGTTCCTTATTTCCTATGCTTTTTCTTTGCTCATCTTTATTTTTTGTGGTGAAATGTTTAAATTGCTTTCTTCTTTTTAAAATTTAATTTTATTTTGAAAAATAAAAGCAAAGCAAGAAGAAAAACTGGAAACAAAGAAAGAAACAGGGCAACACAACAATACATGTGTTACAGATATTCAAAGCAAGAATAACTGAATAACAATGATTGATACATTATCTATTTTATTGTCATATATATATTGCACAGTCTTCTTTCTTTTGTGTATATGCTATAGGAATTTTCTCTGTGGGTACCATGGTATTTATGTTTAATTTCCTAAAGTTGTAATACTATAACTTGAACTCACGTCAGGTTATCTCCAGTAATTTGCAAAAATCTACTTCTTTTATAGCTGTTTCCTCATCCTATTTAGTTGTCAAAAACTTTTCTTGTCCAGTGTGTGCCCCAAATGATATAGAAAAGATAATGTGGAATAAAAAAACATGGTTATAATAATGCTAACTTTGAGTATAACAATTAGCTTTTAAGAAAATGTATTAGTCTTTCAATAGTGTAGAAAACACAATAGACTTGTAAATAGCTGTTCCAACAACACTAGTTCTTATAATTGCCCATATATTTACTTTTATTAAGATCTTTATATCTTCAAATGGTTTTGACTCATTGTTTGGGATCCTGTCATTCTACTCTACACTCCCAGCTTTTGTTTACTTGAGAGTCTCTTAATCAATCCATTATTTTTGTTTTGTTTTTGTTTTTTGAGATGGGGTTTCACTATGTGGTTCAGGATGATGTTGAACTCACTTTGTAGCCCAGACTGGCCTCAGCCTCACATACGGTAGGATTACATGTGCATACCACCATGCCTGGCTTATCCATTACTTTTTTTTGTGGTACTGGGGATTGAATTTAGGATCCTATGCTTGCCAGGCAAGTATTTATTCTACTGTGCTATCTCCCCAGCCCTATCCATTACTTTTGAAGGACAGTTTATTCAATACAGGGTTGTTTTTATAATGGGTTTTTTGGAAAAAAAAAAAGAGAGAGCATTTTGAATATGTCTACCCATTGCTTTCCAACTCTCAAAGTTTCTGAAGGGAGCTATGCCAATAATTTTAATGTATCTCTGGTATGTGATGAATTATTTGTCTCTTGTATTTTCAGTATCCTTTACATACTTGATTATAATGTGTGATAATATGGATCTGTTTGAATTCCTCTCACTTGGAGTTTATAGTCACATATTTCATTAACTTTGGGATGTTTTAGTGATTACTTCCCAAATATACTCTCTATTACCTTTTTTGTTCTCCTCTGGAGCTCCAAAACTTATATATGTTGATGATCTGTGTGGGATCTGATAATTTTCTTTGGCTCTGAGACAGCTCATCTTGGTTGTCCAGCTGGCTGTACTGAGATACCTAGGGACTAATAAGCACATTTCTAGTAAGTCCCTGGGGATATTCCTAGAGGTGAATGACCTGGAGGTCAGCAAGCTAAAAACAGAAAGCCTGTTTCAGTTGTGGGTGGCACCTTTCAGTAGGTATGCAGTTCAGACGGAGCTAAAAGAGGAAGGAGGAGGAAGTCAGCTTGTGCTTGCAGGTCTGATTCTGCCTGGTGGAATCTCTCACTGATGCCAGTGCCTAGAGAACAGCATTCAGGCTCCTTAGCCTGCCAGGTGGACTCATGCAGTGACACTTCTGGAAGCTTCAGACCTTCAGCCTTGGCTACTGCTGTATGCTTACTCTTCTGAGGCTTTCTGTTTGAACCTCTTGCTCTCCTCTGTGTGGATGGCCTTTATGGATTATATTACCACCTTTGATCCTGTGAGCCTGACACAGGATCACATTTCTTTTTTTTTTTTTTTTTTTTTTTTTTTTTTCTTTCTTTTTTTTTTTTTTTTTTTTTTTTTTTTCTTTTTTTTTTTTTTTTTCAGAACCGGGGATTGAACTCAGGCCCTTCCATTTGCCAGGCAAGCGCTTATTCTAAGGATCACATTTATAAATGATTTTTATTAATTATATTTTTACTCTGTTCCTTTAAAGAACCTTAACAAATACTGGCTCTGTTCACTTTTCTGCAGTCTTTGTCTTTCTGTTCCTCAGAATTGACAATTACCATTTTCTTTTCTTCAGGTTTGCCATTTCTTTTTTCTACCTCTTTAACTTTCCTTTTGCATACATGTAGTGATTTTCTTCCTTTCAGTTATTGTATTTTTAACCCCCAGAATTTAATTTCTTTTTAAAGTTTTTGTGTCTGTATTGGTATTTGCATTTTATTGTTTCTTTGTTTATATTTTCTTTTAGTTTTTTGAGCATATTAAGATAATGTTTCAAAGCTTGTGTGTAATAGATGTACCATTAAGTGCTTTTCAGGAAGTTTCTATTGATCTTTGTTTCTTTGTTTTTTTGGTACTGGGGATTGAACTCAGGATCCTGCACTTGCCAGGCAGGTGCTTATACTACTGAGCTATCTCCCCAGCCTGAGTTTTCTTTCTTTGAATGGACCACAATATCCTGTTTCTTCATATGGCTTCTTATTTTTTGGTTGAAAAATTGGATATTTGAGTGTTAATGTGAAAACTCTAGATATCAGATCTTTACTGTTCCAACAGTTCACCTCCTTTTCCTTTTATTTTTTTATTTTAGTAGGTTGTCTCTAGAGGAAAACTCATGCTACAGTATAAAGGAAAGGCCTATTGTGGCCTGTTTTGAACCTATGCCTGGCATGTACAGTCACTGTTATGGTTTGTGTCTAGTTGACCCCCCAACCCTCATGTAAGTTATGGGGCAGATGAGGCTGGAGGAGCAATGAGTGGCTTGAGGGGTGGGGCCAGAGGACCTGGGCAGGCCCAAGGGGTGGGGCCAGAGAGGTACGAACTGTTAAACTGGCTAGCCTGTGCTTTCTGAGAGATATAGAGAGGGTCATCCTGGACAGGACAGTGCCTCAACCTCTCCTCCAGTGTCTTTAAACCTCCAGTAACTGTGAGCTAAATAAACATTTCCTTCCCTCATTTTGAGTGTCAGGTATTTATCCTGGCAAGGATACACAGTCAGTTTGTTTCTCTCTGCCTTTCCTATGAATCACACAGGCAAAAAAATTGAAGAGATAAGAGGGGGCCAAGGAGGAGCCAGAGAAGAGAATCAGTACTTTAACTTCCTTGGCAGTCATTTCAGCTGGGGAAGGAGAGCCTTATACAGTAGGAAGGGTAGGGATAATGATGGCTACATAGCTCGTTGGATCTCTGTGACCAGAACCAGCGATCCGTGATCAAAACAACAGCCCTTGGTAGTGCAGCCTGCTGTAGGAACATATGCCAAGGTGCTGGGGATGGGAGGTAGGTAGCCCATGCCCCGCAAAGACCTGAAAAATACTGAGATATTCAAATTAATCACAATCTATTTTCATGCTTTTCCTTTGAACTTGCATGCCTTCAGTTGATTTCAGAATCTCAAAAGTTGTCTTTGTGGGGAGATAGGATTCTGATACTTCCGGTTAGGCCATCTTCTCAGAATCCTCTCACCAATTCACCTTTGACAAAATGGGTGGATGTGGTCTTTTTTTTTTTTTTTTTTTCCAGTGGCCTGAGAAAGGTTATTGTGTTTTGGGTTGATACTCAAGATAAGATAAGAATATCTCAACGTAGGACATAGAGCATCATCATTCTAGTTTGATCATTTACTTTTAAAATTGATACAACCAGAGGGGAAAATGTTATACATCCATTCCATACTTCTCTTCGTTTCAGGTCACTACATTCTTTCTCCACTGCTCAAGAACACAGCCAATCTCAGTGAGCAGCAATATTTTCTACATGTGGCATGGGGATGCAGTTTGTGGAAAAATAGCTTTTATGCAGGATAATTTACATTTACAAATAGAATTCATGCAATGAATATTTTACTTTTTCTTCTCCACAGAAAAAGTGTGTATCTCAGCTTTCTATATGTGGAATTGTGGTCCATTCAAGATGTTTGATAAACAACAGAACCTATACGAACCTTTCTACAAGGTGAATTGAGGTTTCTTCCTTCAATGATAACCATTATAGCTCTAAGTAACAGTTGTCACATCTCAAAAGAAAGTGAGAAAATGAAAAGCTTAACGTTGAGCTTCAGTCTAAGAACCTGGCCATATAAAACTTAGAGACCAAATACATAATATTCCTGGAACATGCCTACAATACAGTATGGGCTCCAACTTGGTAAATTTAAAATCATATCTCAAGGAAATATAAACTTCTGTTGGCAGTGAAACATATGTATCACATATTACTTTAATATCCAGAGTATATTTTTTAACATATGATAGTGTCTTAAAATATAAAAAGCAGTTATTATAATGTATATTACTATTAGAAAATGTAACAGCTCAAATTTGCAAATAGATTTTATTTCTGCTTCTCTATTGGCTCTTCTGCTAAAGTTTATCACTTCAATTTATTTAAAATTGGCATTTGGTGAAAGATGAATTCATCTTGAAACTTTCCCAATGGATTTATTCATTAAATTGGTTTAATTTGGCTTCCAGTGTGTATTCAAAATAATTAATTGAAACAGTAAATTTTTATTATACCAATTTATTAAAAATGTATTGCCTACCACAATGAGAACCCAATTTATTTAAATGCTTAAATTGGTGTGGTAAATTTGCAATAAGGGCAGAAAAGAGAGAAGAAAAAAATATATGCAATCAAAGTCAGTATAATATTAAAACATTTTTGTACAGCCAAGTAGACTAGTTTCTGTAATCATAGATGAAGAGAAGAAAAAAATCATGATCATTGGACAAAATTATTGCAATAATGTACAAAACTTAGGCATACCTAATAGAGATTGCAGACTATGAAAGGTTGTCTTTTGTTAGAAACATCAGTCATTTTGACATTCATTTATTCAGTCATTTATGCATCAATATTTTCATCATATTTAAATGAGAATGCTGAAAAAGAAAAGTTGTCTAAATTCTGAAAAATCATGTAAAATTATCCTATAATATCTGGTTCCATGGTTTTCACTCTAGAGTCATCTCCATATGTGAATAATAATTGTAATTACTTCTACACTTTGAAAAGGATCAGATCTCTCACATCAAAGACGGTATTTCTTCTCTTCTACTTACTAAATGGTAAGTGCAAATTAACATGTGCCGACTAAGTGTAAACTACATGCAGGATTTTGAGGTGAAAATAACAACAACATTGTAAAATATCTCTAATTTTTTTAATGTTCATTACATGTTGAGATAGTTTTATTTTGAAAATATTAGGTTAAATAGAATGCCTTATAAAAATCAAACTCACTAATATTTTTTCTTTGTATTAATATAAGTACTAGGAATTTAAAATTACAAGTGAATATAAACAGACATATAGACCTATGGCACTGAATATAGTCTATAAATAAACCTATATACATGACCAACTGATATTTAATAAGGATATCAGTGATACACGATGGGAAAAAGAAAATCTTCAATGAATGGTACTGGGAAAACTGGATATCCATAAGCACCACACTAAAATTTTATTCTCTTCTTTGACCACACACAAGAGTTACTGAAAATGGGCTAAAGACATAAACAAAATACCTGCAATTATATGCTTAGCACAAAACAGGCAAGTTTGCAGACATTGGTCTGGTAAGTTTTTAAGTCTGATACAAAATCACAGAGAATGAAAGCAAAAATAGACAAGTTTGCTTACATCAAATGGTAGTAGCCAAAGGTCATCAAAATGAAAAGATAGCACAAAATATAGGATAAAATATTTGCAAATACTATATCTGGAAAGAAGTTAATATCCAAAATACATGAGAGATGCCTAAAGCTGAACAACAGAAAATAAGTAATCTCATTAAAATAGGGGAAAAGGCTCTGCATAAGCATTTCTTCCAAGAAGTACAAATGGCTAACAGTCATTAATGCTAAATCTCATTTGTTATCAGACATACACAACTCAAACCACAATGAGGTATCATGCACGTCTGTTAGATGGGATTTATTTATTTGTTTATTTATTTATTTATTTATTTTGTTACTGGGAATTGAACTTAGGCAGGTGTTGTGCTGCTGAGCTCTACACTAGCCTAGACCTTGTTTTTTAAAACGTAAAAGACAACACATTTTGACAAGGATGTAGATCCAAGTGAGCCCTTGTGAACTGTTCACTGTAAATTGCTGCAGTAATGTGGTTGGTAAAAGTACTAAGAATGTAGCTAACATATGGTCTGACACTCTTATTTCTAGGAATATATCCAAAGAGGCTGACATCAGGTTCTTGGAGAGGTATCTACTGCTCCATGTTCCTTAAGACATTGTACACAAGGCATGACAGCAACTACATACCCACCAGTGGATGCACAGATAAAGAACAAATGGTGTGTTCCATGTTATGGAATACTATTCAACTTTAACATAAGAAGAAAATGCTCTCTTTGTGACTGGCTTTAGAAGATGTTATGCAAAGCACAGCAAGGCAAACATAGAAGGACAAATACTGTATGATACTACTATGTGACAAATTTAAAACAACAAAACTTGGGTGCATAGACTGGAAAACTGGCTGCCAGGGACTGGAAAGAAGAGGAAATCTGTAGCTGTCAGTTAAATGGTACAAAGTTATGGTTTGTATCAGTGAGTATTTTACAAGAGAAGCAGTATATACAAGATACACAAATGTGTAGGAAATAGACAACTGACTGACAGAGGCAGATGAAGTGTGCAGATAGTGTCCACACAGTGGATAAAGTTTCAGGCCAAGATTCTGATTTCATCTTCCTGTCCCGTGCAAGTCTGTATCAGGGTCTGGTGGGTCTGCAATGAAAGTGAAAAGTCAACCTTAGCATGTGAAAGATCATCACCAGAAGTAGAGGTCCATGCCAGAAGCCAGAAACAATGTCCAAGTTGAAGGTGAACATTGGAGCTCCTCTGAAGAAACAGAAGCAGATCTGCCCTTTATCATTTCCCTTTATGCCATCCAGGAGGTAATCTGCCCTAAGGTGGGTCGTCTGTACCCCAAGGTGTAGAATTGCTAAGGCCATTTAGTTAAACTTCTCTTAACTCTCAAGTTGATGTAATTATTGAAGCACGACATGGTTGTACATAATAAATATTCTTACAGATCTACCTTAGATCCTGGTGCCTATAGCTAATAATACTGCATTATACAGTTGAAGCTTTGTTAGAGTAAATCCTGTGTCTTCATCATTACCACAACTATAAGTAAAAGAGCAAGAGAAAATGTAAGAGGTTATGGATTGGTCTGTGGCACAGCTTGAGTCATGGCATCACACGTGTACTTAAAGGTAAGATATTTAAGCTAATTAAATAGTCTATTTTCTACTAGGAAAACATTACAAATACAGCTGTAATTATGTTTCCATTGGCAGATGTATATCTTTAGATATTTGGTCCCAACATAATTGATGTAGTTAATGCAAAAATTAAGACATTCATCAGCATTACAGTTTTATCTGGCATTTATATGTAATATGAAATCCTCACTTACATTTTCTTTTTCTTATGAATGTTCTTAGAGTATTTGTGTCCTACTTAGGTTATCATTCCTAGAATATTCATTTGTCTTTTAAAGTTTTTATTTCATTTTCAGTGCAGATTTCAAGAATTTAAGATTGACTCTTTATATAACTGTAATCAAAATATAGAATGAGGGCTGGGGAGATAGCTCAGTGGTCTAAGCGCTTGCCTAGCACATGAAAGGACCCAAGTTCGATCTCTGGTACAGCATGCCATGCCAGCCCTGCCCCATGCTGAGCAGGCCACCGGAAGCAGGCATAGTGGTGCATGCCTGTATTCCCAGTGCTGAGGAGTCTGAGACAAGAGGATCACTGAGTCCAAACTGCATAGTGAGACCCTATATCAAATAAATAAAAAGAGAAAATATTTAAAAAATATAGAATGAATATTTACTTACATGTTTATGTTTATTTTGCTTTGTTTTATTTATTCGATACAGAGTCTCTCTACACAGCTTGGACTCATAGTGATCTGTGATCCTCCTGCCTCAGCCTCTCTATTGCTGGGATTACAGGCAAGTGTCACTATGCCCTGTTTCAGGGTCAACACGGCATGTGATATTAGGAATCAAACCCAGGACCTTATGCTTACTAGACAAGTGCTTATGCCATCAAGCTATCTCCCCAGCCCTTTGTTTTATTTTTGAGACAGGCTCTCACTATGTACTTTAGGCTTGGCTTGAAGTTATAATGATCCACAAATTAAAAAAAAATCATTACAATAAGAATCATTGCCATTATAGCCATTATTTTCTAAATATTTATGTCTAGATGTTCTCACAACCTCCTGACCTCAGAAGTGTGGCTTTGGGGTGGTGATTGGTTCATGGGTGGAGGGAGCGATATTCTTCAATGGATTACTTCCCTGATGGACTTATACCTAAATATGATGCTCAGAAGTGAAGGCTAGTCAGAAAAGGTGGGTTGTTGTGGGTGTGTTTTGGAAGGATCTATGTCTTTTCTGCACTTCCTTTGGTCTGTCTGTCTCTCTCTCTCTCTCTCTCTCTCTCTCTCT
>NW_004524675.1:7866079-7882388 GCF_000260255.1 Octodon degus | reverse complement strand
TATATATATATATATATGGATAGATATGTAATATATATCTACTTTCTCTTAGTTCAATGAGAAGAAAGATTTATACTAATATTGTTTAGACAATATCATATCTGCATCTTGTACTCTGAATAACTACCATGAAGACAACAATAAGGGATTTATTAATTATTGTAACTGTCCTGCGAACCTGTTTTGAAACTGTCTCGCTATTTCTTTCTCATTAAGATTAATAAAAAAGAATAATGCTTCAGTGAATATGGGAAAATTTTATTTATTTTTTCTGTGGTCCCAGGATCAAACTTGTGACCTTGTACTTGCCAGGGAAGCTCTTATGCTGCAGAACTATACCCCCAGCCCAACATTTAGAAACATTTAAGCATTCACTATGGTATTGCTCTGCTGAGTAGCAATCTGCGTAGTAGATGGGAATCTATTAAAATGTCTTAATTCTAGCATCCTATCTCTGTTTCTAGTGCTAAGTTCTTTATAATTTTACATGTGTGCTGTGCACTGGGCATTGTAATTCTCTCTTTTTGTTTTTATCACCTACCTCCTCTCTGTCTTTGTGTTGATTGTGCATATATGCTTTGGATTTTGTAGACTTTCAGAATGTATGATACTGAAGAATGGAAATTAATCTAAGATTTCAAAAAGTTACTCTAAAGAAATAAAAAAGCACATATTCAGATAAATACTATAGAGATTTTGTGGACTACCAGTCAGGAACTCTATTATTTGAAATGAAATAGCATCTAGTACTCTTGACATGAATGCAGCTGACACTTGGATGCAGAAAATTCACTGAATATGAATTTAAATGTTAAAATATAATTGGGTTATAAATATCTGAAAATTGCTTTTGCACATGCCCAGTAGAAATTTTTATTATCATGGAATATCACAACTATTTCTATTTCTCTGAGACACTGCAAAAGTTTGACTAATAGTTGTATATGTGGGTGGAAACTTTTGAAGTTCTATTACCTTTTCTATAGATTGAAATTTTCACCTATTATAACAAAATGGTTTTCATGCATTTATAAAAAGGCAATGTACAATATAAATCATGTTGTTTACCCAAGAAAAATAAATTATTAATCAGTCTACAGACATGAAAGGGTCTGTTAAATATTTTAAAAAGTTATGATGCTACCATTTATTTATGTACTTTAGACAAAAGCATAGTTCTAATTTGTAATTTCTTACATTTAGTCTATAAATTACAGGTGCATATAAGTGAACAATAGTCTATAATATAAATGGCAACATGTTAAGCCATTACTGTCATAAATGTTACTGCTACATCTTATATTTCTAAAATTAGAAATTAATCTTGAAGTTTCACAGAGGAAATAAATGTAAACTTACTACAAAGGCCTTAGTTGGTGTGATGGAACACACCTGTAACTCACACTCTGGAGGTGGAGTAATGAGGAGATAGGCTGAAAGACGAGGAGGATATTAGATAGAGGCCAGCTGGGGTATATAGTGAGCTCAAGGCCAGCCTAAACTACATAGCAAGATCCTATCTCAAAACCAAAACAAAAGAAGCAAAATGTACTTGTAATGCCCCCAGAACCACAAAGATCTTCATTTATGTATATTCCTATATTAATGGGAAAATCTTTGTGAAGTATTTTTGTGAGATATTATTTAAATTTTAAAATTTGATGACTATATATTAATTATACAGGGTACTATATTTCACTTTGACATATTTATTCCTGCATATATTATACTTCAATTGTTTTTATTCTCCTCATAACCCTCATTTCCTCTTCTATTCCCCAATTCTCTTCTGTACTAGTGTTAGATATTCTTTTATCCATATTCCTAGGATAATAATGTGTTACGTCTAAGCTTGACAATGGTTATGCATTTCACTGTTATTTGTTTTGTTGAAATGTAGAAATATTAATTGAAGGTGTGTTGTGTGTAAGATGCTTTTGTACACTGATTGCTAGAACCACTGAATTTGATGATTTTTATTGTACTTACATGAGAAAATGTCCTTGTTTTAAAGCATGTGAGTATGATGTGACATTGGATCAGCAACATGCTTTCAAATAATTCAGGAGGAGAATTGTTTTTGTAGTGCATCTGTGATTATCCTAGCACTTAAAATGGTTTAAAAATTATAAGAAGGAGGCTTTTATTGATAAATAAATGCAATCACTTAGTAGGTTTGTGAACTTGGACAAGTCATTTCAATTTTCATGTAAAAACATGAGACATTAATACCTGAAGATTAAGATTATAAACCATTCATAGACTTGTGCTTTCTTATTTTATTTTATGGCTATAATTTGTTTCTGCCATTATCTGTTGTGGTGTCCAAACTGTCCTGTAGTGCTAGTAGAAGTCCTTCGAACTGAAATCCTGAATATCTTTGTAATACTACCATTCTATGCCTTGAAAGTCTTTACATTATATTGGTATATTAAATCACAGAAAAGTAAGCTTCAGATGACAACATGTTAAGATATCTTAGGATAAAGATCCACATAGTGGTTGACAGTGACACAGAATTGTTATAAAACTCCTGAAAAACCAGTTTGTGATAGAGGATGCAGCACCTGTAGGAGGTGTTTTTGACAGTGAGCGCTGGGGCAACAAACTAAAGTGTTGCTTGTTCTATTCCTAGGTGGCAGGCAGGGTAACCCTCAGATTAAAAAAAGTAAGTGAAGTTTCTTCACCTCTTTAAAAATTAATCTCACAGAAGGAAGAAGATGGATGGAAAAACAAAATTCCAAATTGTTCTCTTTGTCTTCTCACGAAGCTAAAGGTTGGAATTAACAGAAGGAAACATGAAGAAGATTGTAACTTTCTTTTCTTTCCTACTTTTAGGTAAACAGACTCCAGCTGTGTTATGTTTTAAAGACTCCAGAAATGGGATTCCATGGCTTGCTCAATATATACTTCATTTCAACTTATAATAATATTTCCTATCAAAATTCTGTGTCTCTAAACTAAATGTGCTGCTCTAAGACTAAACCTTCTGTTCTTGTTCTGAGCCCAAAGAAAATTAAAATTCTGGCTATACTTTCTTCAGTGTCAGAGTAATTTTCCAATTTTCAATCGCTCTGTTCATTCTCTACTTCTGAAAGTAGTGAACCTCATATTTTTGTGTTTCTTCTATGCCAGATATGTAATTTTACTACCACATATTGAGAGGTTATTATGTGGTAAGGACTCCTATAGATATTCTATATTTGAACTTGCATTTGGCTTTGTTATAGGACCATGGAAGCTGTGTAAGTTCCTCATGTTTGCACAGCTCATTATGTCAATTTGATTGGGCCAGGGGCTGTTAAGATATCTGATTAAACATTTCTTGATATATCTATGAGAATACTTCTAGATGAGATCACTACTTCAACAAATGAACAACTAAGAGGTAGCTTAGTAAGGCAGCTGGCCTTCCTTGACATGGGTTAGATGCATCAAAACCTTGAATGTCTGAATGAAAGGAGAGGGTTTGTAAGGGAGAATCTGATCTCTTCCATGGAATGGGGCATCTATCTTTTCTTGCCTTCAGACTGAAACTTATGCCATTGGATCTGCTGGTTCTTGGATTCAGATTTGTACTGTAATTTATGCCATTTACTTTCCTGGATCTAGCAGTCTCAGTCTGCATGACTTTGGGACCATGTGAGCTGACTCCTTTAATGTCTGTCTGTCCATCTGAATGTCTGTCTGTCTGTCTGTCTGCCATCTGTCTGTTATTCTATCCATGTATGTTGAGTCTGATGCTTTAGCCCACATGACCATCATGACCCTGCCTAGTTCACCTATCTATTGCCCGTCTCTTTCATTTCTACTTCTCTGGATAACTTAGTATTACTTACAGTTAGAAAGGGACAGATCTTAGAGACTAGGCAGTCTGAGGCTAACATGTTCACTCTTAGCTATACCACTTGGCTGTTTTCTGAGCAGTCAAATCTTATATAATCTTCCTAATTTGACAATGAGTGGGATTTTTTTCTTTCCGTTCTACAGATGAAAACCTCAAGATTTTGAGAAGTTAAGTAGTTCATTTATGATAAAATAGCTAAGCAGGTGAGTAGCAAGTGTAAATTCAAAACTCTGATAAGTGTGTCTCTAAAACCAGTGATATTTTCTCTTTAAATTCTATTGCACCCTAGAAAAGGGAGATTGCTAAAAAAGGAATTAAGATATGTTATATACATATAGCAATCCACACAAGAGGTGTAAACAATTTTACATTACATTGTGTGATGCTTTTATTGGTAAATGGATGTAACTAGAGACCATACTCTTAAGTGAAATGAATCAGACCTGCATATGCAAACATCATATTATCTCCCTACTGTCAGGACAGGAAAAAATAAATAAAATCTGAAGGGGATAATAGGTACCATGAAAAGAGAATGAATCTGTCCAAAAGGAAGGAATTGTTGAGGTGAGGAGAAGGACAGGAGAGGAAATGGGGGAAAGAGATATATCTATGCATATATGCAGGATGGCTTGAATAATTGTACTGTGGATTTCTTCTGGTCTGTGGAAAGGATCAGTTAATGCTTATTTTCTTGTCTTCTTCTCTCTTCTTAATTTTTAAAATATTTTTCTTTCTTTTTTCAATTTTTATGCATATATCTGGTAATCTGAACAACTATGTTGAAGTGATTACACAATGCAACAAATGCTGTCAGATTCATATTATTTTGTTTAGTGAAGTTCTGTATCATTTCTAATGTTTTCTTTTTTCCCCCCTTTTTATGTATTTAGTACAGGATCTCACTATGCAGATTGGATGTGTAGTGATCCTCCTGTTTTTAGCCTCCCCTGTGCACCACCATGCCTGTTCTCAGTGGCTACCTCACCATGCCTTGGGGTAGGGGATCGAACCCCAGTACCTGAGCTTGCCTAAGCAGGTACTTAGTCTGCTTAGCTATATTGCCAACCCTTCTAATGTTTTTATTACTATATTTTACTCTCTTTAAAAAATTAAAAATATGCTAATAAAAAATTTTAAAAGTTAAAAATAGTATTGCCCTCTTTTCACATTATTTGTGGGGAGGAGACAATGTTACATATAACATGGGGCCTGCTCACAATGAGCCAGGACTCCTGGTTCAGTTGGGTAAGACTGCATTTGTCAGGTATATCATATTATGAGGCCCAGGTTGGATCTACAGCTTTCTTTAAAAAAAGTAGTTGGTATTTATCAAGGGTCTGTTATGTGCAGCATGATGTTCCTAGATATAATAACATTTTCTTTAGTTCTCCACTTAAGCTTTGTAGTACTGTATTTTCTTATGTTGGGTTTCCCAGAAGAAGAATTTAATACAAAAAGTCAAATAGAAATGATTTGTTAGGAAAAGACTTCCAGGACAAACTGGAAATGGAGTTAGAAGACAGAAGTAGTAGAATAGAAAGACTCTCAGATGGAAAGCAACTCCACTTGGATCTCCAGGGGAATTTTGAAGAAGAGGCTCCTCTCAGCATACCCCAGCTTGAGGTCAGGAGCCTAGACTTCCAACATTGGGACTGGCAGCTCCAGCTGTGGGGAATGGGGATGTAAATGCTCAAGCACTTGGGCTCTTTGCATGACAAGAGAGCTCTAACATCTTGGGGAGGCCTGAGGAATAAACATTGGAGAAGAGTGAATAGAAACATTACAATATATGAGTAGTTTGGACACGGCCTATGATGCTATGCAGGTTAGACTCTGGATAGAGATCCCCGTCACACACTTTCATGTACATATTTTCTATTCCATTTTGCCTCTTCTTTTCCTTGCTCTATTCTGTCTCCCTTTAGTCCTGGCTGCATGAACAGCCACAGAACTGTGGGCAGAGTTGTCCTATAACCTGAGAACCAGTGGCGCAGAAGGCAACGAGAGAATCAATGGACCACCTTCTGTTTTCTAAAAGATGTGTACCACACTTAGCAGATTTGGGAGTCTAGGAAATTTTTCATGTGTTCAATTTAAAAATATTTTAACTTTTACAAAACTTTACAAAAGTATTCATAGGGACATTAAAACTAAAATTGAGCTTCTTACAGTCTTCCTGGATCTCTGTCCTCCAGGGTTTTCTTTCTCTGTCCTTTGGGCTTCTTTCTGAAAAAGCCCTCACTTTTTCCTGACAAATCAGATTTACATTTCTGTGAGCTTAAATTACATAAAGCTCTGTGGTCTTGTGTAGACTGCAACTTGACAAACAGAGACAAAACACTAAGCAAATGTGTGAAGAACAACTTTACATTTTTATAGCATTTTTCACAACCGTTGTATCCGGAGGCACTTCTCAGGAAGTTGCAACAACTTTTCTTATAGATTCTATTGGGGTGTGAATTCTGAAGCTCAATTACGACCTTCTGAAGTTCATGTGATAGTGTGGGGGACTCTAAAAATGGCTCTCTTTGTCCTTTTCTCCTTTTTCTTTACATTCCTTCCACTTAAAAAATATATCTACATAAATATACAGGTATTTATTCAATATTTATGTGTACATTATGTAATAGGTAAAATGATAAAGAGGATCTAGTTTTGAATCCTATTTTTAGTACTTATTAGCTTTGTATTATGGTTTATCTGTAAAACAGATAGCATAGAGCATTCACCTCAGTGGTTATATATAGAAATTACATGTCTGTTACTCAATGAAAAACTGCATATAAAGTTGTTAGGACAAGTTCTGACAGTTCATCATTTAGTTATCCCTAATGGGAACAGAGTGTGTGTCTATCAGGCACTGTTCTAGGAATTAGGAAAATGACACTTCTTTGCTGCTCTCAAAAGTTTACTTCTGGTTGAAAGATAGAAAATACAGAAGTAGACATAAAAGTTTTAAATACAAAAAGCAAACAAACAAACAAACAAACTCCTCAGTTGGAGGTGGGTCCATTTTAACTAGAGCTGTCAAGCAGGGAGTTTTTCATAAAGTAGCCTTTGAATTGGGACCTAGTGAAAAAAATGAGGCCCTGCCAGACCTGGGGTTCAGTCATTCCAAGATAATGTCACAAATGTCCAGAGGCAAGGATGAGTTCATGAGTTTAAGTTCCTGAGAGTTTAAGATCTGGATGTGTGCTTTTTGATAGCTGGTGTGTACAAAATGAGCCTAGAAAAGTAAGGGGTCTGGCCAAATAGCTCAGAGGATTAAAGCACCTACAAGCAGGCGCAGGGGCAGTGTTGGGGGTTGTAGGGGGGAGGTGGTTGGATCCTTGAGCCTGCCTTGACTGCCCCACCCCCGGGGGTGCACTGAGAAGGCAATTGAGACTGGGTGTGGTGGTGCATGCCTGTAATCCCAGGTCCTGGGAGGCTGTAAATAGGTGGATCACTATGAGTCTGATCTATTCCTGAGATCCTGAACACCCTGTAGACCCTTCCCTAAAATACCTAAGGAAAGAAGAAAGAAAGAAAGAAAGAAAGAAAGAAAGAAAGAAAGAAAGAAAGAAAAGAAAGTAAGTAAGGGACAGATCCACTCTGGTCTGTACTCCACTGAAAGGAGTTTGAAGTTTACTGTGATTGCTGTGCAGAATTTCGGCATGACTTCAGCAAATTGGACTGGGGTAGTAAATGCGGTCACCATGGAATGACTGGGGCAAGGGCCAGGGAGCAGAAGTGTGTAGCAGCATGGAAGTTTACCTGTGAAGTTGTTCAGGGAGTGGATTTAGGATAACACTTATCTGAGCGATCTTTTGGAAGTCAAATTTATCAGCATGGACATAAGAAAAATACCAGATAAATCTAGGCTGACTCAAGTTTTAGCTTGAGCAAATGGATGTGTGATGGTTTCATTCTTGCTGAGAAGAAAATCTTGGATTTGGTCAACAGTTCAGCTTTGGCAGGCTGAGGTTAAAATGCTTGCTATGCACTTAAACGTGAAATAGCCAAGCGAGAAGCTGGCAATGTAAATCTTGAGTTTAAGGCAATTTCAGAGCTGACCGGATATATAGATCAAGGGATCCTCAGCTATTAAATTTGCTTTGTTGAAATCTTTTAGAAAGTAACAGCATTTTTCAGTACCTACTGAAGATCAGGTATTGTTTTCAGTGATTTGGATGTATTCATTTGTTTATTAAATGTTTATAAGCAAGCTACAAGGTAGCGCATAATGCTATATTAGTATACGGATGGAGAACAGAAGCATACGGGCAGTAAGTAACTTGCTCAGTTCCATTCTTAGTACAAAATGAAGAAGTCACATTGTGAGCCTGGGTAACTTGATTCTAGTTTATAGATAGAGTACAGAGAAAAGCAGGGACTGAGATTCAAATGGAATGCAATTCATCACTGAGGTGGAATTGGGAGCTGATGCCTGCCTGCAGGAACTGTGGAGGAGTCCTGCAGGAAGGGCAAGTCTAACTGGAGAGGCACGATGCTCGCTTGGATGAGGAAATAAACAAATCAACCCATCAAACGAGGCAGAAGCAGGTACTCCTGCAGAATGTGTATTAGAACAATGTAGACATGACCTCTTGTCCCTAAGCAAAGCTGTCAAACACATTTGTGAAGTATTTTACAAGTTCTTGTCGGCCCACACCTCACACTATAGAGATATAAAAGAATATTTAGATTATAGATTTAAATGGGAAATTTTAAATCTTTCAGAAGAAACCATAATAAAATGCATTATAAACTAGGAGTGGGAATTTCTTAAATAAAATAGCCACTAAGAATTAAATATTTAAAATGTTAACTGCAGTTCCAGCAAGTTAAATATATTAGAACCTTTAATCTTCACAACATTTAATCTTCATAAGGCGCTCCCCACTGTGCAGATGAAGCAGTTGATGTGTATAAAGCTAAGTACCTAAGAGTGTACAGTTGGTGAGAAACAGAGCTAGGATCTAAACTCAGCAGTCCAGCCATACAAAGTATGCTCTTAGCTGGCTGCTGTAGCAGGCTGTATGCCATGGTGTGAGGGAACAGTCCACAAGGAAAAGCATTACCTACCTGTGTACTATTCATTAAACATTTTTTTTTCCAAAAAACTTATCATGGAGATAGAAAACAAGATAAAGTTCAAACTAGGAGTATATGTTAATGACATATGCATCTAACAAATGGTTGATATCTAGAATAAGTAAAGAACTCTGAAAATGTTTAGTAAGAAAAAGACAATATACCACAGGGAATAGGTCCAAAGACATAAACAGGCACATGTCAGAAAGGACAAACATATGTCATCTATAAACTTATTAAAAAGTACCAAATCTCCTTAATAATTATGATAATGTTTATCAAATTAATAAGTAACCATGTGATACTCATCAGATTGACAAACATCAAACAATCTGACAATAATGCTTTGGTGAGACAAGAGGGCAATTTGCATTGTTCATAGGATGCAAATTAATATAATTACTTATGAAAATAATTTGGTATTATGAACATATGTACATCCTAGGCTCCAGTAATAACATGAAGTATTTAACTGAGAAAAAAAAATATATATTTACCAAAGCATACATGTAAAATGTTTATGGGAGATTAATTTGAAAAATCAAAGAAACAAATGCAAAAATATCTTAAAATATCCATTGATATGAATGATAAAATGAATTAAGATATAGCTAATTGATGGAAGATTTTTCAGTGTTATTATTGCACTGTTATTGTTTTGGTATATTGTTAAGTTCAGTGGTGTAAAAGAGTTCGCATGCTGATATAAATAATTATGGAAGGCTAATAGATGAGGCAGCATAGAGCCAAAAAGTAGGAGTACAGACCCGAGGAAGGGAAGAGGCCAAGATCAGAAGCTTGCATGTGGATGCAAATGTGGGAGACAAGCTAACGGGCACGTTTCTAAACTGAATGAGGGGTGGAGCAGGTGCAGTGATTTCCATAGTTAGTCTCTATATCCTCTATAACATGTGAAGTTAAGTCTTCATCGGAGGACACTGTTGGGAAGCAGATTGTTGGAAAATCAGGAAAGAGGGGAAACTATTTTATAATGCCCAGAGGATTGGAAAATGGATAATATAACTGACAAGCTGTCACTTCTGTAATAAGAGATAAACACAAGGTTTAGAAAGGTTAAACGAATGAAGTCTCAGAGTCAGGCAGTGACAAAACATGTCTTCCAACACACGCTGTTGAACTTACTTCCACAGAGGCCAAAATTTGCTTCTTCCTGTTGATTTTAATGATTCCTTATGAATGGTTGAAATGGTATTGTAAAGTAGAATTGTTTTAAGAATATGTGTTTCAAACACTACTAGGCATGTGAAATACCTTTCATTTCTGACTTTGTAGCCCACTTTCTTAGTTGGTTTATTTTAGGAGTAAACACATAGATAATAAATGAGTATTTGTTAGAGGATTCTTGTTTTTATTAAATATTGAGTTACTACTGTGGGCCTGTAAAATAACTATTGCTTTTACACTCATGCGTATCCCAAATATGCTTTCAATATTTATTCTGTTACTCATCAAAAACACTAAGTATCTGCTAATGCTATTTTAGTATGAGTGTCAAAATAGGTATAGAAGTTAGATGGTGATTATTTTTGCAGAGATAAATCAAGCAGAATAAGAGGGTTGGAGGGTGGTATAGAGGTTTCATGGCCTACTGAACAGAAAGGCATCAGAGGAGAATTAAGGAAGAGCAGACATGGTGGATAGTCATGCATCTTTAGAGAAATTTTGCTGAACAAATATAATGAAATAGAAACATAGTTTAGAGGGATGTTGGGGCCCACAGGATTTATTTTCCCTTTGTTTTTCAGGTGGGACATTGTGCTGGTTAATTTTATTTGTTCTCATATATTTATTTTGGGCAAATTTTTCAGTGTGTTTCTCAATGAGACTAATATTTATACTGATAGGAGAGAGTCCTATCCTGCCCAGTGTGTGTTAATCTCATCTAATCTGGAGGAGGTTTGAATAGAACATGCCTTCATGAGAAAGAGTGCATTCTTTCCATCCTTTTTTGAGTTGAGACATCAGTCTTTTATATTCAGACTGGGACTGGAGCACATGCTATTGGTTCTCCTCTTCTCATGTCTTCAATTTCAAATAGGAATTATATGTAACTCTCCTGGGTCTACTGCAGATCTTCCACTCCTTCATACTGAGTCAATTCCTTATCTATCTATCTATCTATCTATCTATCTATCTATCTATCTATCTATCTATCTTATCTATCTATCTATCTATCTATCTATCTATCTATCTATCTATCTCTATGTATCTATCATCTATCTGTCTGTCTACTTATCTCACATTGGTTTTATTTCTCTGGAGAGTCCAACAAGGAGATACGTAAGACTTGCAAGCATGCATGCATGGGTGTGTATTGATCAGAATACTATAGTAGGAGGTGGAAATAGATGATCTGGCAAGGGCAATTGCTGTAACAATTTTCTTGATTATTATAAAGTGATATTTCATGCACAAAAGAGACCTATAAAAAGAGAAAAGAAAAACTGAAGATACAGGTATGTGTAGGCTTGTGAATACAATGGTGAGAGCTGTGAAAATTCCCTTTAATTGCTTTGATTCCATAGTCATAAGTGAAATAAATTGATTCTTTCAACTTAAAAGCAAGTTCCACACTTGGGAGAAACATAGGGATTTAGTTCAAAAGTAAACTATTTTAAAGAGTAAAATGAACCAGTAAATGGCAACCCAGATAAAGTAAACTTTGGTACAACTCTACCTAATTTCTATGCCTTTATTTTGATCTCTTAATTAATGTATTATTTTATCAAAATATATAACAACTGAGAAAATTAGACTTTTCTCTTTCTTTAGAGAATGGGTATTCAGTAATAGACCCAAGCAAGTAAGAAGACAGTGATAAACTGAATCAAGGTCCTTGGATAATCTACAAGATCACTATCCTCTTACATGGTGTGAGGTTGACTTGGTACTCTGAAGTTGGACTATAAAATATGAATTTAAAAAATTTGTTGTTAAAAATACAAAATGGATATATAAGGAAAAAATAGTGTTAGAAATGATACAAAATGTCACTGAATGATGTAATAGGGATTCAACAATGGCTGCTGTTCATTGGTTCATCTACCACATAACTTTCATTTGCCTGTAGATGGTTTTCCTGCCTAAAATAATCATTTCTAAGTAGTCTGCTACGTCCAGATGGATAACAACTTGTATTTTACTGATGTCTAACTTCAACTGTGTACCTGCCTCCCAAACAAGAGGATGTACATGTACGCAATAAAGGATTTATGTTGAAACAACTATTTCAAGGTTTTGACATTTGCTACAATAAAATTTTAACTTCCGGGGAATATAGGGTGCTGAGTCATACACAGGATGAAATGAGTGGGAGTGGATAGATCCAGGTGGAGAAATCAAGCCACCCACTGGAACTGTCAGCAATAGATTGGGGTGGGTTCTTTCCTCTTCTACTTTCGCCTTTCGCTCAACTTCCTTTGTCTATAAGATTAAATTTTGAAATAGCATGAAGCACTGTTTACTACACTTTTATTGTGAATTTTGTTCACTCAGGTGAATCTTCTAATCCAAAATAAACTTTCTTGCCTTTATTAATTTTGAGCAGCGTAACTTTTAAAGCCAAGCATGTCACTTTATTGTTGAAAGACATCAGCTTAATTTGAAAGTACTTTGCTATAAGTAGATGTTGTTTGAGTGATGGATTCTGTGATTTTTTTTTTTTTTTTTAGTTTCTTTTTCTCAGTTGTGTGAGTGTGTGTGTGATGAGCAATTGTCATGTTATTTTTGGTTGAGTGGAGCTGCTGTCTGGAATATGAACAGTTTTCATTGTGCATGTGTGTACTGATATATGGAAGAGGCAGATAAATACCACCCAGAAAATCAGTGACAATAGTGTCTCAGGATTTTTTTCGTTGTTGTTATTGATGTCTATTTTGTATGAGAATTATTGATGAAAACTTTATAAATCTTGCCAAAACACATTTCAGCAGAGTTGGAAATGTTATCGCAAAATCTCCTGGTGTACCTCCACAGGCTTTGTAGTCTGTTTTATAAGTGTGCGTTTTGGTTGTTCACTTAATAAATCATGTATGCAGAAAGGGAAAAAAGCGAATGATTTATAAAATGTTTATGAGAAACACTAGTATGCCTTTTTTTCCCTTAAGTACTAGGGACAATTAGCTCAGGGACTTGTTAAGCAGTTCAAAATAGGAGTCTAAATGAAAGGAAAACAGACATTTCTCCTAAGTCAAAGGCCAGTATTGAAACAAAATAACCTTAACTTTGAACTCTCTTTACTTTTTCAAAATTCATTGTTGACTCAGTTTTAGCACTAGGACTTTAAGCTTCTGACCAAAAGAGATGCAGATCACTGCCTGGGTTGTATTTGCCTTCTTCTATCAGTTTGCCAGAGGAAAGAAGATTTGTTTTGTCTTTTTCCTTGCTAAAGACAAGGAGAGTGTAGCCTTGTGGATCTTGTTCATTGTAAAGGAAGAGTAAGTATATCAGTTTGATTGATGATGTCAGAAATGTTTTGGGGAACAACAGAAGCAGAGTTCTGAGGTGGGCAGGGTTTGACATATAGCAATTGCTGCGCCTATTTCTGTGTGTGCTGAGTTAATACACCCACTGAATTTTTAAGCACATTATGCCAGAAGAGTGAACTGTGATTCGCAGAGCTGGCTAGAGTACGTTTTGTGGACATTTGTCCTTATTTTACTTCCATGCTCAAAGAAAAAATAAGAAGAAAAAATTTTTGGATTTCTGTGAAAGAGTCTAGTGGGCTTTGTTCCCTGATGGAGAATTATAGGTCTTTTCTGTGGCTTCAGTTGGAAAAAAAAAAGGAAGGGAAGGGCCATGTCAGGTTACATTATTTTAATAAAAGGTGCCGGTCTCAGGCAAGACTGTTGTTGGAAGTGCTTTTTTCGTTTAATGGAAATAAATTGCTAAAGATCAGAGCTCATGCTAAAGAAACCTGATCACACCCATAATTATTCTTATGTTCTTAATTTTTTCATTTGTTTACTTTTGTGCATTTTGATAAAGCTCTTCACTTCCCACTGGCTTCGTTTTCATATTCACATAGTGGGGTCCTTAATATGCTTTTATAACCCTGCTGAGAGGATCAATGAGGTCCATGTACATGAAGGGTTTAATAAATAGTAGGTGATTGGAGCTTTGTGGATGAAAGGTGCTATGTGAGTACAAAGTAGAGCAGCCTCCCACAGGTAATGCCTTTGCCTGGATAGCTCTGATTATAGGCTTTCTTTATCTCTTCAAAGCAGAGATTTTCCTGCTTGATTCCTTCTTGTATCTTTGGTGCTGAAACTAAGGTGCCTGTTTACTCAATACCATTTTCATTTGAGCAGACATACACCAATCAAGGAACACACTTGCCAGAAAGTTCATTTAAGGGCAATGGTAAATCAGATGAATGCAAGTATAACAAAGAAACAGTGTGAGAGGAATGTTCCTGGCACTTCAGCTCTCAGAACCACTGCCATCTAGGGTGGAACCAAATTTTAGAATATGTATTTTCAAGTAAAGAGATTATTCCAGGGAAATTGAATAATGTATTTGTTAGAATTATTTAAATTTGACTTTGTTGCATGCCTCTCTGCTGTGTAATTGTAGATAGTAATAAGAAATGATTTTGCTCAGTATTTTAAACAATATTTGTACATTTTTACAAATATTATTTAATTTGTTTGTCACAAGAGTTCATGTGATACGAAAGAACTGCGTGCTCAGAAAAGCTATACACCTTGTCAAAAAATATCCCACTACATGACAATGTATAGTTTAGAGTATTTCTTTTCCCATTGTCATTGATGGCATATTTCATTTCTGATCAATGAGTAAGGCAGTGATGGTGAAACTTTGAGAGTTTTCAGAGATAACAAACATGCCGATGCAGACTATGTGCCAGAGTTTTCCCAGCACTGGAGTAGCGTCATCGATGGTACTGTACTCATGATTTTTAGGCTTATTCCATGTTTGCAAAGTAGGGGCAGGACCTGATTAGTGATGTCTGCTCTGTTAAGTGGGTAGATGTAGGACCATGAAGAATATATTCGACAACTCAGAAATGTATTGTGTGTATTTTTATATAGTGTTTTTTTGAATAATGAATTTGCCTCTGTAGTATTCAAGTAAAATAGGTATCTGTGAACAATTTGTACCACGGGTGTGGACTAGGTCTACTAGTTAACTACACTATGCAAAGCATAGCTGCTTCATATGGGAAAACTTAATGGAACTGCTCCTTTACCTTAATTTCTGAGTTTGAGACCCAACAGATGATTGTGAGCCTGATTGTGAGCATCATTTCACTTACTCTTCTCTCAATTTGCTTTATTTACTTATCAAAAATACTTATTAAGAAAACTTCTACTCATCTTTTAGAAACAAACTTAGTACTTACATTCAGAGAAATCTGTTTTGGAAAGTTCCAGAACAAGTGTACAGTCAGAAAGTAGAGACCATAACACTCTTTAAATAGGAATTGGTAAAATGAAGGAGAAATAAAGATTATAATTTGGAGTAGAGGTAATCCAGCAGGAACTTTAGTACATATCAGGAAGATGACAGTCCGTGTTTGGCATTGCTAAGATACTATTACTGAGTAAGTTATTTTGGGAAAGCAGTAATATTATGATAAATAATTTAGTGCTGTCAACCCCAGGAAGTATCCTATCTTAAAAGACACATCAGAAGACATGCCTTTTGGCTTTTAAGAAAATGATATAAGATTTATACGGTTAAAGTTATTTCTGAGTCAGACTATACTTAGGTGCTCGACCATACTGATTTTCTCATCAGTTTACAGACAATTGGCCCACTTTGGTGATGAGTCATTCAGTTCCACTTTCAAGCTTGGCATTGAAAATATACAGGTATCTTCAGGGTAGAAAATAAAGGTATTTCTATACTCTTGCTTTTAAATTAGATTTAGAACTGAGTGATCTGTTATTCTGTTACTTTTTCCAGAAAGGTTTTTGAAGTGAAATCTTAATAACAATTGCTCTAGTACATTTTTATGGGTTGGACAGACTATTTTAAAGTACAGCATAAATTCTAATCCATCACACCTAAATTTACACCTCCAGCCCAAATCCCTTCTTTGACTTCCAGAGCATGTATCCTATTGCAAAAGAAAATAGAGAATGCAGCAAGCAAGAAAGAGGTGTGATCTCTGGAAGTGGCTTCTCTGATCCTCCTGTAGCCAATCTCACCATAGTCTACGATTATATTTGTTATATAATTCTAGTCTTCTCATTTCAGTACAGTTTCGTACTTCATAGCTGTTTCTAACTTTAGGAGCAGTACCAATATCTCCCTGGATTTCTTTTCTTTTCTTTTCTTTCTTTCTTTCTTTCTTTCTTTCTTTCTTTCTTTCTTTCTTTCTTTCTTTCTTTCTTTCTT
>NW_004524675.1:7860987-7865829 GCF_000260255.1 Octodon degus | reverse complement strand
AAAACCTTCATTTTTACAAACAAATTGATTCTGCTTCAGGAACTAGCTTCTTGGGCATTAGAAAGAAAACTCAGAGAGTATGTTGGATTTAGAGCAGGGAATCTGGAGTCAAATTGTCTGAGCTCAAATCTTGAATTTACATGCTACATCCTCTTAAGCAAATCCCTTATCTCTTAAAGCCTGACCTCCCTTATGTGTACAATAGAGCTAACAATGGTCTTTAACTTACAGATGTTTTCACTAATCAAATGAGATTATCCCAGTTATTGTTTTAGTGTAGTTCTGGGATAGTGTAGTGACGACCATGCTCAGGGTTCCTAGGTGCCCCAAACTCCCTGCCTCTGGCCTCCAGCTCCTTTGTGCTTATTTATCCCCACAGGAAGTCTTTCAGAGGCTCCCCAACTTGTGATTCATATTATCTGCCTTCCACAAGCATCTGCAGTCAACAGCTGAACCCTAAAACCATGTTAAGAATGAACCACATCCCACTCTGCACCTCATCCCTTCTTCTAGCTAAGGCTATGATGCCTCCCCAAAACAGTGCCTCTACCTCTTCCTGGAAAGACTTCTTGTCTTCTATCTCTGAAAGTGGATCTAATATACAATGAATCTGCTGCTGGAGATCAGAGGTACGAGGATAGAAGAGGACTGCAAAGCACAGGGGTGGGAAAGGAGATGGGGATAAAATAACTGCTTAAATCTTGGCCTCACATTTTATATAAGGGCAAGAAAAAAAAAGAAGCTACATTTTGCTTTTGTTCTTAGTAACTTCTTTTATTACCCCACATTCCATCTCATTGCTATTTATTTGACCTAGTATCCTTTCTGGATGAGTTACATCTGGGGATACAGTGTGTGTGTGTGTGTGTGTGTGTGTGTGTGTGTGTGTGTGCTGTATGCATGCTCCTCCCTTCTTTCTCTGCCTGGCTTATTTCTCTTAGTACTTCAGATCTCAGATCCAACTATTCAGAAAAGCCTGCTCTAATGCACTACACAGTGACAAGTCTATCTGTTGCATACTTTATATTTCTCTGTGTTTCTGTACCTGTCACAGTTTGTAGTGATGTTTATAATCATACATAAGATCTCCTGTCTACCAATTGAAATTTCTAGGAGACTAATATACATATGGAGAAATTATTGGAATCAAAAGTGTTTGACATATAATGACTTATTAAATATCTTTGACTAATTAAATGGGTAATTTTTCCTTAGCAGAGGTTCAAACTGACTTTTAACATGTATTCTAATATTTAAAAATTTGTACACCTGCACAGAACAGCAAATATGTGGTAATCTATTCTTAATTATGTTATTGCTGAAGAACAATTTCATGTTTGGATTTTCCTGTTGCCTTCATTGACCAAGCATAAGAATTAGTCATTACTGCTTTCCTTTGTCTGCATTGATTATTGCAAACTACTGGCATTTAGAATTAATCTTTTGGTAAAATGTCATAAGGTTACATATTGATGCATAAGCATGCGTGTGAGGGCACACACACAGGCAGTCATAGGTAAGGACTGCTTCTGTTAGGATGATGTCAACTATAGACTCACTAAAACTTTTTTTTTGCAAGAAATTGTGGGTGCATCCACTTATAGGTGGCCTTAGGGAGCTTCAAGTTAAGATTCCTGTAATACTAAAATATTCCCTTTAAACTTAGAGCTCTCAATTGTGATTTAAAAATTTGCATTATCATTTTAAGGATTAATTTTCCTTGGCAGTCCTTCAGCGATTCTGCTCTTAAAATCACTTTGGGAATTAACAAATGCATTTGGTTTCCAAATCTGCTCAGCTTGGCACCTCCAGCTCCAAGGCTCTGAGCCCGCTTCCCGCTTCTTCTTGTCACCCCAGTTAATGCTGAGTAGGCCTGAGTCTCCAGTAGACTATAAAGAAGGCTGTTCAGAAATCTTTTCTCTTTTGAGGGAGAATTACACTTGACAGTTTTGCTGGGAATGTTATCAATTAACAATTAATAAAATGCTGGCCAAAGTAATACTAATCTTCAGAGGGGCAAATCTGTTGCACTTCTGCTAGCAAAGACTCAGTGTACCTGGAAATCTTATTGCAGACTAAATGTGTCTTTGCTCTGTGCTTCTAGCCTGCTTTTACCTATCTGCGCCATTCATTGGCGGTAGCATAATCCATACAGTGATGTCCTAGTAGTATGTTTATTCTGTTTTCCAGGGACATTGTGAAGGAAGTAGCAATTATTATGATGAAGTGATGTTGCAGATAATTACCAACCCTCTTGGCCTCTTGAACATTTAGAAGATTTTTGACCATCTTGTAGGTTGCTAAATTTTAATGTCGGAAACATGATGTGGAAGTACTATCTTTTAAAAGAACATTTATGTCATTTTCTTAATTGTTGAATTACTAAAGAGACATTATAGAATGGCAAAAGAGAGGTAAAATAAAATTTTTATCAAAACAATTCTATCATAGCTGGTATCATTTTGATGTGGACTCTTCTAAATTTTATTTTCACATGCATTTTTAAGTCACTGCGATCATAATTTTTGACATTGATTTTCTTTGTTATTACATCAGAAATACATTTCTATTAAAATATAAGAGTTTTAGAAGTATCAGAATTATGTTATCTAGCTAATGGATATGAGATGATTTGTCCAAATACGTCCTATTATTAGATATCTGGACTCCCCAAATTCATGATATTAAATATCATTGTAATGAATAGTCTTGTGCATAGCTTTATTTTCTTAAAAGATTAACAAAGTAGTTTCACTGCTTGAGTTTTGGAGGTTTGAGATTAATAACTTTCTTCTTCTTGAAGTGCTATGTGATCTCGGAAGGAAAGAACTGCTGTGAGCTTCTGTGGTAATTCTATAAGAACTTTATTCATTTGGATAGTTTTAAGTGCCCTTTCAAGCTTCTTTGCTGTTTTCCTTTCCTGGAACCAGATGAGAGAGCTTCATCTGTGAGAATGTCTGCAACAGAGCACCAGCTATACCCCGAAGAGGGCGGGTCACCCTGAAGGGTAGCTACCAGCCCTAAGTGGGGGTTACTATTCCACCTCCATTACAGACTGAAAGATGAAGGTTCAAGATGTCGAGGTCACTCCCCTGAGGTTACACAAGGTAAACAAGCGCTAGGATTGGGGCACAAAACCTGGTGTGCCCTTCCAGCTGCAGCTGTCCTGCCTCTCTGAAACTGTGGACTAGTTTTTCACACTGTCGGTGAGCAGCATCAAAGCTTCATGCTCTGCACATTCGAAGTTTCACTCCCACTGTTTGTAGGAACTAATAGGTGCTATTTCATCAGGCAAGGACTCTGCAGACTCACTCACCACTGTAGGAAGGCACACTGATACAGCTAAGCAAGAGACTATATATTTCTGGGTATCTAGGTAATTAGGCTGAAAAAATTCATGACCAAAACCATATATATATATATTTAATATTATGACTTTCAAGACCACTATTTACAGAGAGGACATTTATTCCATGTTAATTAGGATCCTTAACTCCAAATGCAAACAAATTTCTTGGCAGTGTTTCTCAATTTCTTTGTCACCTATAAAGTTGCACTCTTTATTGTGTCTTGCCCACTACAGCAGATGCCACTCTGTTCATTTTTATCCATTAAATTCCATTCCTTATATTAAACTTGACTCCTCATTGAGGGATTGCAGAAATATATTACTTAGAAAAATAAAACAAAGTACCCAGACAAATGAACAAAAACCTAACCAGGTATATAGCCTATGCACTTTCAATTACCAATACCAAAAAACCAAATTTAAATGTTTAATCAAAGTGAATAAAACTTTAAATAGATACATAAAATGTAACAGTTTCATATAGTTAAGTGCTGTTTCACTCAACTCTTAAAATATCATTAATATATTTTATCTATGTTGAAGTGAATATCTTTTACTGTAGGATATTTGCGTAGAGTCTCCAATTTGGAGATTCTGAGACCCGCTGAACTTGTAACACTGTTAACTAAGTCTAAGAAGAAAACACTTTCCCTGGCCAGCTGTGTAGGCCCTGCCGCCAGGACATGCTGAGAGGGCGATTGAGACTGGGCATGGTAATGGCCGTGACTCAGCCACATGGCTGACACTGACAAAGGATCTGCAAAGTGCAGTACAGGGTTACAGGATAAATCCTGAGGGGACTTGACTGACCTTATCAGATACATAAGTTACATTTCTTGTTACATAGGTCTTGCTTTATCTTGGTCTTAACCATCCAGCTGAAAAGTACAAAAACGGGGTATATAAAGTAAAGCTATATTAATATGCTGAGCTGTAAAAGGCTCTAGTCAACAACTTCTGCGGATAACCCCTACTTTGATGGACTGCTGGACTGCGTTGGATTGTTTTGCTGAATTCAAGCACCTATAATATTTAGATGCCAATAGAATACCCATCTCTGATAGGACTAAACAAAAAAGGGGGTACAAAGGAAGGACCATTTTGTATCTGTATATACAGAATAGTTAGGATAGATATACAGCTACTTTTGCTTAATTCAATGAGAAGAAAGATTTGTACTAATAGTGTTTGGACAGGATATCCTGTCTGCATCTTGTACTATGGAAACCACAAAGAAGATAATGATGTACAATGTATTAATTATTGAAAATATCCTATTAATCAGTTTTGAAACTGTCTCAATGATGTTTATTTCTCAATAAAATAAAAAAAGAGACTGGGCATGGTGGGGCGCATCTGTAATCCCAGCTCTTGGAAGACTGTAAATAGGTGAATCGCTACGAGTCCGATCTAGTAGTGAGACCCTGAACACCATGTAGATCTTTCCCTAAAAAATACAGAAGAAAGAATAAGAATAAGAATAAGAATAAGAA